>NW_026856098.1:0-274339 GCF_026571515.1 Ruditapes philippinarum
GTACGGGGAGACTTTGTACAGCCGCCACACGGCACAAATAACACGGATGTGACAATTAAATGGAGAAAAACAGAATCCCAACGATTGGATTTCAACTACAGCAGTAAATGAAAGATGATTTGAAGTCGACCGCCTTATCCCGACTATTATGTACCTCCATCAGGCTCACTAGAGAATATATTGTAATTGTCTGACCTTAATTTATACTCTATAACTTTCAATATTATTTTCTTTTTCAGAAAACATGAAAACTGCTATACAGGATGTCTGAAATAAATAAAAAACGACTTTTAATTTAATAATGACAAAATAATCGTAACTTCAACAAAGAAGCATTCGAAATGACGCCATGATCATGGATTTGATTTGAATGCTTTTGGTTCGAGATGAAAAGGGTCTTTAAACATAGCCTTTTTTTCAAAATCAATGTTATGGGTTTTCGTATCCCCGATTGCAACCGAAACCATTTGAACAACTTAATGGGTAGAAAGTCATGTAAATTTCATCATATTTAGTCAAGTAGTTACTGAGCGGATGAGATTGCACACACATATGTACGACAGACGGACGAATAACCATCGGGCCAATAAGCTCACAGAGATTTAAAAGTCTATGTAACATTCATACATTTTACCTAATATATTTAGAAAATATCGAAGTCTAAACTGTAACCGAAATCTGGGTATAAACTGTAACAAAATTGGATACAAATCGCTAGGTCTATGCTGTAGCCCTGCACAAATCAACTCGCTCTATACTGTAACATTGTTTATTTTTTCAAACGCATTTAACGAACAGGAAAATAGGTTCAACTGGTCATTTACTTTTATAAACGTTTCCTAACATTAAGGACTAACGTTTTGCAGATTTACTTTTTCTAGGCATGCATAAATAATGTCGAAATTGGAGAAAAATGCGTTGGTCTCTCGATTCAAATTTTCAAACAGTCAAATCTGCATATCTACGAGACAATATAGCGATAAATCTGCGGCGCAGGGTCTGAAGAAATATATGACTAGATACCGGATTCTGTTTCTTACAAGCAAAGCACAAAAACATCTTTTAGAAACTAAACGACTTGTAGTATGGACCGGAATAAAAATCGCCTACCTGTCCTCCCAACAAATAATCCTCCATCTTTAAAATTCTATACTGTAACTGGAAAACGCGATACTGTAACACGTTCCCTACGGTGATTAAACCCAACCAATATATTTTAACTTGAGCCTTTCTTGTGATGTCAATATCACTTAGATAACATTATCAATTAAGCGGGATATAATTTCATATTTTGAAACCATTGACACGAAGATTAAAAATGCTCTACATATGAATGGAATCTTAAACAATGAGTGCAATGTCTACGAAAAGTAACAAATGTTTGGTAGTAACTTTGTTAATATCAAAGTTACCTCGCCTTGGTCAATGCCTAAAACTGATGGTTAACAGATGCACCAAATAAAGACAATATCATTACCGAAAAACTAAGCAAGAATTTATAAAGTTCGGTAATACATGCATTAATCGTCAAGCTTAAAAAGGGAAATACATGTACCTAGATAATTGTACTTACGTTTGCTTGTTTTTGCTATATCACAGACGTCGAGTTAAAGGGTTATGTATAAGTATATGTTGGTACTGATGTTAAAATTTTTTTACTGCATGCCTAGTTTAGTCCTAAAATTTTCTCCTAAATGCTCCCATTGGGACTCCCAAACAAAATTTATCCATTTTCAGGCTTAAAGAAGAACGTTTTGTTTTTAAAAATTACATCATGTATTGGTGCGCTACAGTTTTTTTTTTGATATTCTTATTAGTCGATAAAAAGCACTCAACATGTCCGCGATGACGTAGTTTCCTACCATTGATATGGATTTAAAATATTTTAGAATCCATCCTTTGCAAAAAGTTCTTTCACAATAGTATTAAGAAACTACGTAAGCCTATTGAGGCAGTTTTGAATCAGAAGTTAAAACTTAGATGTTAGATCTTGGAACTTAGATCTTAGAACTTAGGTCTTAGCTCTTAGAACTGAAAGGTTCATATACGTAAGTAAATGGATGTGTGTATTTCAAAATTCCAATGGACTGTAAGTCTGATTCCCATCTATTCTCACTAAAATTAGTATCAAAGTTATTCAAAACATTACTAAAAAACTATAGGGTTCTTAGCAGTTGTTTCTACTGTCTGTATCCTTCGTATAGTCTAAAAAATTAACGAAAATCACACTTAACATTATTGTTATATGTTTCGTATTGCTTATATTGTAAAGCATCAGTCAAGCCGCCACCCTTGGGGAAGAATAAACAAAGAAGAGTGGATGGGGAATGATCCTTGTTTTGGCGTTTCATCTGTCTTTTCTTTGCCGGGACAATGCACTGCCGTCTTGGTGCCAAAATGACCGTGGTTTGTCCACATCGTTTTGCGGATATATAGTTTCTTCCTGTCCCAGAACGTAGTTTTTACCTGAGGTTTGAAAATTTAATAGTCACTAGTTTCCACTATTTTCACTGTGAAATTGACTGGTGCATACTGTTTCAGCAAAATGCTGTTTTTAATATGACGTATAACATTTCACTTTCCAGGAATAGTTTTATACGTTATAACGGTAGGGCTTGTTGATGGATGTTTTGTGGTACTTCTACCAATTATGACCGCATCACTGATAGGAATAGAAAACTGTGTAGTAGCTTAGGGATTCCTCATAGGGACATGCTCGATTACATTTACACTGGGCCCTCCAGTTGCAGGTAAACGCTTTACCCATAACCTAAGGAAGTTGTGAATTTAATTGGAACAATTCATTCAAAGCTAAAATGATTAATTTCAATATAAAGTAATATGCAGAAAAGTGCCAAGTCTGAATGCTCAGATTTACAGTCTGGCCTGGTTCTATACTGATGTCAAAAGCTAATCACGTTAAGACATAAATAGTGTGCACAACTGTACAAATTCTTATAAATATCCAGTATAAGTTACATGCTTTTCAGTAGATTGCTGAAATACATTAAACAATAATAAAAATATAAACGAAGGTTCTTCATGTGAAGAACTTCTATAACTTTGATAGCTGGAAACTTGTTTTCGGTCTTAGACTTAATTTGATCGCACGAGCTTGCGAATTTCACCAGGTATACTGTCTATACCCTCATATACCGGCATTCAACCAAGGACTCATGGCTCGATAAAGGCTGTCAATTCATATCATTTATTTCAATATATCAAAATACAAGCAGTATGATATCACAGAATATAAACAGTCATATATAATATATGTTTTCTTGCAACTTATGAAATGAAATGAAATTTACCGACACGCAAGCATATGTTTATGTACTGTTTTATGAATTTTAACTTTTACATAAACAAAAAACAAAAAGTATAATATACTACAAATGTAGTTCATTTGTTTGTTGCACAAGTATCTTTTTTTATTTATTTCATATTGTTCTCCAATTCATATACTGCCAACAAATGATAAGCACAGTTGCTATGTTTGAAGCAACGGTTTTTATTTTTGCAGGGGCTCTATACGATTTAACAGGTTCGTACAACATAGCGTTTCATTGTGCTGGAATACCAATCGTGCTGGGGTCCGTTATACTGTTTCTAATCCCATGGGCTCATCGTACATCTAAAGGAACATATGGTCTAGGTGCCCTTACTGAAATCACTTTACAAGCCTCCAGTCAATATGGCCCGAGTAGTGTATTCCGTACAGATAGCGGAGGTACCGTACCATTTGTGGAGATGAAAAAATCGTGAAAACCGTGCACATAGTCTCAGTAAATGCAGCTGTACAGACGATGATCTCTACTCCAGTCAGCACGATGTGTTATTCAGGTAATGATAGATGGAGGCTGAAATATTTGTAGGAATCATAATTAAGAATGAAATATTCATGTGATGTTAGAATTAAACATAATCTAGCATAAAATAAATATACAGGTATTTAGTACGTGATATACAGGTACAGAAATTTGAAGGAATAATAGAATAATACAACAGCTTTTTCAGATGGTTAAAGCATATCACTAGCAAACTAAATCCAAGCAGTATAGCACACACTTTATTCTTCTAAGCATATCAAACATTGCGCTCTTGAAAAAAAATGGAAATTTTCTTTCCTTAGTAAGATATTCCATATTATCTAAAACAATAACAGGGGTGAGTGGTGAATAGTTAAGGTCTTCCTGAACTTGTAAAGCTTGATGTCGCCATATGACCTTTCAAATTGTCATAGTGACTTAAAATCAAAAGCAAACAAACACAGTCTGTAAACAGACAAGTTATAAATTCCTTCCGTTATAGATAAGAATAACAACATAACTCATAGTAGAACTACACAGAGTGAAATGTTTGGCTTGCTGGTACAAATATAACTGTTTATTGGAGTAATCAATTGGTCATACTTAACAGAAACCCAAGAGCCTTTGGCGACAGTCAGTGTGAGATTCATCTTCTTGCATATTTATATAATAATTATAGTTAATAATTATAGTTTGAAAAGAAATAGTGAAAACTAATATTTCTATCTGGCACTGAGAAAAGTGAAATGACTTCATTCCGCTACTATTATCACAAGATTGAAGAAATTTGATAATTCTGTAGTTGCTGCTTGAAAATGAGGGATTTAAATCTTTGCCTCCTAAAATACCCGTGCAACCAGTGCAGAACAAGATCCAGGGTTAAATCATGAAAAAGAAGTAAAATATAATTGTTTACTACCCCTTGCTCTTAATTCCAGATACCAAAGATCCCTCCTCCATCAGAACAATACCGTCATCATCGTCATACAAGAGACAGACATGACCTGGGGAGGCATCTTTCAGATCAAACGAAAGTGAAATCTTCGGCGAACATGGCCTGCTCACAACCTAATAATATCCGGTTCTATGAGTTTCACTCATTCACTGTCTACTTCAGAACATTTTGAACGAAACTCGTCATATCGGCAAATGGATGGTAATTCCGTTTACTTAGATCAAAATATTCTTTAAGCAGGAGCTATCTCTTCACATTCAATTCTCTCAGATTCATATAAATAGCTCTGTTCCAATGTCAAGTCATTTATTTCCCTTGCCGGTTGATTCGCTAACACCTACAAGAGCTAAACAACCGAGCCCAAGACAAGGCTCAGTGTGTAGCAGCCAGTCAGTTGCAGACGATAATATCTCTAAACAACCCAGTAACTTTGATCAGACAATTTCAGACCAGGTTAACATGCTAAGAGACACTTTAAAAAGTCCTTCTCCAGGTTCAAGTAAAATGGAAGAAGCAGAACTCGAATTTAATCTTGTGGCGGGTAGTCCAAGGCCAGAGGATCTTTCAACTTCAGAAAAATGTTTGTCCCCTTCTTTGAAAAAGCCACAAGCAATAGCCGGGCCATCAAACCCATTCCTAGAGACAGAAACTGCCCGGTCTGGAAGTTCAACTATCCAGCTCATTAAGGAAGCCATGCAAGCAAATGACATGTTCTGAACATTCATATGCAAGCAGTACACAAGTGAACAGTGACACATTTAACAGTGATAATCTATTAATAGTTATACCAGCTAAAAATCCATTCGCAACACACAAATCTAGCTAGAGTCGTTCAAAACTTGAAGAATTATTTAAACCAATCGCTCGCTGAAGATGACATTGTTCAAGAGAAAGTATCATATGAAGTGCTTAATATAGAGTCTGGAGATCAGGTTCAAGAAACCTCTAGTCAAACTGGTGAGTTGGATGTGTTCACTCATTTATTTCAAGATGAAGAAACACAAAAGAAGATATGTTACAGGGACTTTATGAAATAAATCAAAGGTTAAACCCTGCAAGAGCCTTGAAGCACATGTGAAAAAGACACAATCTACTAAGTTCTCAATGCCCAGGGAATAAAGCATGATTGCAATCAATGTATTGTGTATAGTCTATTAAATAGATAAATACAGAATCCCCAAAGAAAATCTATTAAACACAGCAAAATAATTAAGCAAGTTTCTAAGATTATATACATGTATTTTGCGCTGATTTCTTACATGTGCAGCATATGATTTCTCATATCATACTTCCAATGCTAGTACTTTGATATAGCTATTTCATAGCATCATGACTGATTAGTGGTGGAACACTAGTCTTACAAATGTAATGTTTGGAAAATGGAAATACAATAAAATCTCCAAAGAAATCAAATATGTTAACTTTATACATGTAATTCACATCTAGTGTCAATGAATCATGCTACAGCTTATCTTGTCTTCTTTTTAAACGACCAATAATGCTCAATACATGGTATTTAGCTTTCATAATTTTCAAAGCAATGTGGTTTCTAGTAATCCAATATTGAGTAGGTAATTTTCTTGATTTCGAGAAAACACATGACGCTGTCAATAAAGCCGACAGGTTAACTGGCAAAACAATCATGCCCATGAAAAATTGACTATGATTTCAAGTTAATTTGTTAAAAATTACTTCAAACATTTTTTTTCTTACAAAAGCAACAATTTGTTTAACTTCCATGGATAACGATATTTTGATACTTCTTCTAAACGTCCCTTGAGAGATTCAAACACACAGTGGTGATAAGCATATGAAAAGAAGTTGGAGACCTAAAGAACTCGGCGACGGAGGCCAGACACTGACACAGGATAGTGCTATTGAATTGCCTCTCAACCGCCCCCATATTCTCTGAAAAGGGAAGCTGAAAATACACACATTGAAGGAGAAATTCTGACCTATTAGAGGTTAAGCATAAGGAATTATGATGGAATAGATACTGTCAACTGCTATAGCTAGATCCTGGGAGTGTTCTAGGTGGATTATCTGACACTCGGAAACCTGCCAATGGGTGGTTACTCGGCAAGTCTCGTTACCGACCATTGGGCGGGGTCCTCCCCTTGGGATTGATATTCCCATCTGAACCGCAACATATGCCAGATATTATTAATGTTATAGATATAAATGGATAGTGAGTAAAATATAACATTTTTTTTGCTTTGACTGGAATGACTTCTTGCTACTGTTACACATAATCTGTAACAAAGAATCTATAGAAGCTTGTCAAAACATGGTAACAGTAGAAGGCTGGGCTAAGAAACCAAACTGCTGTAAAGTGTAAATATTTTGATGAGTATGTGCAATCACTTAAGCATCATCCAGCGAATGAATTGTCTGAGATCTAAAATCCATGCAAACATAGGTATTTAATTAAGATGGGTGATTCTAACATACTAAAGTTAAAACGGTTCATGAAATAATCTACATATACGTACGTGATGATGATGATAATGGTCGTCATGGTTATGTTCCTATGGATGTTGCGGTATAGGGGAAAGCTGTCTATTTCTTTCTGGTCCCAGAGCCATATCATCATTAGTAAATAAGGCCGATATTCCGCGATTCATGGTTACTCCATGTTCCCCGTGCTGATGTCTGAAACCAACAAACAATCAAAAACAAGAATGTACATTGAGAAATGCATCTATCAAATCACTGTACAATTATTTTAGCATCTAAAACATCACACGAACTTAATGAATATTTATAAAGATATTTTTAGTATCATGTAAGTGACACAACATATATAATCAGCTTACGCGCCTAAAATATCCTGAAACTTCTTTATGAAAAGGTGTAGTTAACAAATCAAAATAATCAAAAATGAAACAAAAGAAGAAATTTATTGGAAACATTCTCCAAAATGATGTCAGAAAAAGATAACGAAATAATTTACTCATAGTTTTTTCAAAAGTTAAAGAGAAAATTAACATTTTAATGTACTTAAGCATTAATCAAACATTTTAATTGAAGCCTTTAATTAATGGAATATTTCAACAGGACAAGTCATGTTAATGCAATACTTTAAAATGATCAAGTACATCAATTAATAGAATATTTCAACAGGACAAATCACGTTCATGCAATACTTTAACGTGGTAAAATACTTTAATTAATATAATATTTCAACAGAACAAATAATTTAAATAAAAACAATGCAATAAATAACTGAATAAAAGACATAGAAAAGAAAAACATGTTAATGAAAAACGTTAATTTGATAACACATGTTAATGGAAAATAATTTGATAAAATATGTTTATTTAATACATAGATAGGATAACACCAGGATAAACGTAAGATTAAGTTATTTGAAAACTTAAACTTGATAAAATAAATATGTTAATGGAAATTATCTTAATTAAGGTCTTTTATCATAAGGAATACATGTAAATGAAATATTTAATTTTTTTAAAGACTTCCAAAGTATAAAACATGTTAATGGAAGATTTTAACATGATACATAATGTAAATTATATAAATTTACAGGATTATCGTAATAATTGAATATTTAAACCTGATAAGCATGTTAACGCAAGACAAAACAATAGAAGATATTACGGAAACACTGTTAAGGGAATATAATGTTAATTAAACAGTTAAACATGATAAAACGTGTTAATTAATGACTTAAAAACATGTTGATAAAAATACTTGAACATGAAAGAAAAGAGACTTTTAATTCTTAAACATGTTAATTAAACACTCCAACAGGATAAACATGATAAATGAAGACCAAAACATAATTAATTATGACAAAAAAAGACTTAACGGAAAAATAATGGAAAAGGAATACTTCAACAGAATGAAACGTATTAATGGACGATTTTCACATAATATTTGTTTATGTAAGACTTTTACAGGGTAATACATGTTAATGGATGATATTTAACAGAAAAAACATGTTAATTGAATACTTGGACCGGATGAATAATTTCAATGAAAACTTAAACGGGATGGAATACAGGTATTAGAAATGCTTATGGAAAACATTGAAAGGATATAACAGCTTGATTGACTACTTGACATTACAAAACATGTAAATAGAAGGGTTTAAGCATGCTAATGAAATACTTTATAATATAAATGAAACAGTTTAATGTTTTTTGTTGTTTTTTTTTGTGTTACGGGACCAAAGATGTAAATGAAATACTTCTATAGAATAAAATAAAAGACATTAAATAATTTATGGAAAATGACATAACTATGGAAAACTGCTTATTAAAATGTTTTATAAAACTCTTGATTATTATAGCAAATTCACGAATGATTTTGGCAGGAATTGTGAAATGTACGGAAAATATTTATAGAAATGGAAACGGAAAAAATCATCCATGGAAGTCTTACACAGAAACGTCTTTTATTAATTGATCATTTTGATAGAAATGCAACATGTAGTGGAAGATTTGAACAAAATAACTGAGGTTTGGAGTTCACATGTTTATGAAGGGCTATAACAGGATCAGTTATTACATGTTTATAGAAGAATTTAACATAATTGAACTGTGCTCATTGCATGTTTATGAAAAGATGTAACATGTTTGCTCATTACATTTTAAATGTCGCTTGTAAGATTATGGGTGAATATAATTGTAAATATTATCAGAGGGCATGTTAACAGAAGGTTAGGAAAGAACGCACATGTAGATATCTGATTAAGACATATATACAGTTTTTATGACAGCATCTTGTGCATACCTGACAATCTTTCATTCAACACCACCGTACAATATCTCGAGGTATCATTTATAACAATATAGAAATAGTGTTTATTATCTAATAAGTGTTTAATATACACATATAAACAGAATTGAAGTGGATGCGTATCAACTACAAACAGGAAGAAGTTAATAAAAACAATAGTTAAACTTAAAAATGTGTATGTGCTTTAGAATGATTTTCGTATTATTAATTAAAAGAAAATTTATTTTAAAGAAATATTTTTATACTTAATTTCTTGTAATGAATTAGTTATAATTTATTTTGGTGTCTTTCATTAATGTTTCGTTTATCAATTAATTGATTGATAACCAACTTGAAAGTGATATAAAAAATCGTAAATGCTCATTACTTATTCTTTGTCGAGCATACTTTCATTCTAGACATCTACTGCCGGTGACATTTTAACTTCTTCAATTCACGAATTCACAATTTCATCTTAATGAATTCATAATTTCAGCTTCTCAAATACACAATATTAACTTCATGAATCACGATTTCAACATATAGGATTCAAGATTTCAACTACATCAATTCAAGATTTCAACTTCATAAATTTTTTATTTCAACTTCACGAATTCACAATTTCAACATGATGAACCTCATGATTTCAACTTCGAGAATTGACGAGTTCAAATTCGTGAAGTTGTAATGCTGAAATTGTGAATTCTTATTGGGGGAAATAAAAGAATATAATAGATGGTTGAATATCGGTCATATTTAAAGTTCTTCATGACGGTCGAAAGAAATTGTCCTTGGCTACTAGATTAAATGTGCAGGCAATGATATAACGAATAGATATGTAATGAAAGTTATTTCAAATTCATTAAGGATGTTAAGATTTTGTTTACGTTGAATTTCTGATCAAGAAATGTTAAATTACAATAAATCATCCAAATCAAAGAAACAACACACATAAGATGCAATAAGATTACCCATCATGCATTGTTTCGGAGTTAATAGTTTGTGTAGATTCAGAATGAATTTTTCCAGCGTCATTATTATTGTGTCCTTTCTTCAGTGCACCATGTTCTACATGTATGTTTTTTTCAGGTGTCTTGTATTCTAGCTCGATTCCACTAACTTCAGTATGTGCGCCATGATCACCTGTGTTGTTATTCATAGGCATGTTATCATACGTAGGATTAGAAGCACCTTTACTGTCCTTCTGACTCCCTTCTTCCGTTTGCTTATTCTGTTTGACTGAAATTATTTGCAGGAAATAACATTCAGTAATTTACAAGGTGACCAGTACCATTATGGTAAAAAAAAGATATAATGATAATAAATGTGAAGTATTCTTATAAAATATTAAAAATAAGAATTCCTAAAGAAAGCCCAACACGGCACAAGTGAAAACGTTGCAGGCTCGGTTTGATTGAGCCTGTTCATGGACGGTACTGTTAAGTGCAAACTACCGTCCACGCCCCCTAGCACCGGCTTCAGCAAAATTCAACATTTAACATGAACTGGTACAATTTTGAATTTAGAAACATCCGCAGATGTGTTCATTTGGCGGTTATCATGGAATCTTCAATGTGACACCTGAGTGCCATTCCATGAAAAGCGACGTATGGTCCCCAAGTAAAAAATGCGTGTGCCAAATTTAAAAAGAAGACCACATATCCTAAAGGTGATTCAACAGTATTCAAGTGAGGAATACTGAACCACCCAAAAAGAAAATAGCCGAATTGATAGAACTAATTACCACAAGCACAACAATAATGTCGTGCTGAACAATCTTTAAGGATGTACGGGGCGACTCCACACGACACAAACAACACTGTAATATCAATATTTAAACTTGATATTCGATATATCTCGCCTAAAAAACAGTCATGTCTACCTTGTTTAAAAATTAAATTGCAATAAACTACAATGTATCTAAATTGACAAATTTAATGTAAATAACAAGCAGGAAAAGATTAAAAAAAGGGGAAAAACATTTACATGAAATAAAAATGGTCTTCTCTTTTTTATTTTCATAATTGCACAAATCGAAGATTTTAAGTTAGACGCCTTGGTTAAATTCAAATTCTGGTATCTCGTATAAATATACACAGAACTGTAAAAACGCTGTCTATTTTGAGTACATGCATTCACCTTATCTTACCTTTGTAAACATCTCTGTAAAAAACCGCCCATGCCATATAGATTGGTATAAGTCCGAGCACTGGAATACTTCCTAATATAGTCATCAATATCCGCTTACTGACCTCAGACTTATCGGGAGCTGTAATCAGATGTTTTAAGTCTGTAACAAGATACCTCCGCCAAATATGTAAACTGCCATAGAAAGTGTTTCAAATTTATCGGATACTAAACATAAATATACAGAAATAATCTATAAACATTATTAACCACATATATTTAATAAATAAATTCGTTTACAACATGTGTTTCATATAAAATTGTAACAGTGTTTCAAAACAATAATCAAATAGCAAATGATGTGACTGAAATATTGGGAAAAATGATACATCAAAAACTCTTAACGTTACAAGATACAGGATGGTGGTCAACTATATATATATATACTTTTTTATAGCAATAACAATGTAATTACTTGCAGATCTTCTTATATTATGTATTTTACATTGTAGATAACACATAAGTAGAAGCTGGAGTAGAAATATTATACACAGAACTACTACGACTATGATGATGCTTATATCAACTCCAGGGTCCTTTTTCTTCGTTGGACGATGTGCTGGTGTTGTTCCTATCAGAGAAAAAACAAACAAATATAAGGTCAGCATTAAAAATTACATGTCGCCATAATCACTTGGTAATGTCTGATTTTAGTCAAAACAACATTGTCCCTATATAATAATTTTATCAGTTTGAAATAAATACAGTTTAAAAAAAACTTAACTGATGGTCATTAGATATGCTATGGCTGTGTCAAAATATTATTGATCGTGTGGTCACAGCAAAGTTTGAATTTATCAAAGAGGCATAGATAATAAATAAGGTTTTAGTTGAGTGAACAGACGACAATTTATTTGAATAGACTAGTATTAATTTCATTTAAAAGATACATCATTTTGTTCTATTGAATAATTTATCTCTTTTCTATTTCACAGAATTACCTTTAGCTACACAAGAAACAGTCTCACTAGAACGAGTCATTTTTTTCGGGGGGGGGGGGGGAGGAGTGGGTAATTATGGATTCGAAAATCCCAGAAATAACACATCCTATGAGTTTTTTCAACATTCGCATTGAACCTGGAAACGTCATACATAGCTGGTAAATTGTGGCCTAAGTTCCACAGCGAGGGTATCGTGTAAACCGCTAGTAAACTTTGAACAATTTGACAAAATTGTATGGGGAAACAAAAAGGCCAAACTCGCACAAAACAAAACGCAAATATCCATTGCCGCATAGAATAAAGTGAAAACGTAGCAGAAGCAACTTTACATACGGCTATCGAAAACAAAAAAAAAACACCTATCTTGACTTGCAGCGAACAATCGTGATAGAATGGAGCACAGCATGATAAAACATACCGTTCCATAACAGACCACTTTCAAGTTTTGAAACGGCTACTAAGTACTATACCTTTGCATACCGTTTAACATGTTTTACTACGGTCTATCACGCTTTTTTACATAGTGACTGTCGTTGTAAAATTAGGAAATGGATATCAATTCTGAGTGCATTATTGTAGAATAATGCACGGTTTGAGTTCAAATGCGTAGTAATATAATCACGAAGGCCGATATCGATTTGAACTCAATTGAGCAGACAGCAGTTTCCCATTATGCGGATGACTGGCTTATCAGAAGTATACCCAGTGTCACATATGACATTCGCTATAGATCCAAACACTGTGCTAGTTCCATTTACAAGTTTGTATTGTCCAACATTTAGTATTGGTAGTGGTCCACAATCTAGATTAATTCATTCAACTTCTTTATTATGTACTTTATCTTTGTTTAGAGGTGTGACAGCTTATTCAGTAATGTTGTATAGTTTTAATAAAACCAGATCAGAATCAGTTAATGAAGTCGCGAGCCAAATAGGACTTAAAACTTGAGAAAAAAAAGCCAGCACATAGCAGATTATATTAAATTAAAGAGATTTCTTATAAACTCAAGTACATTTGGGTTACAAAGCTTGAGTGTTTTGGACTGAATCGGAAAGAAAATGTTGAAACTGTCGGAAGCTCAGAACTCACAATCATGTTGATTTTTAAAACTATTCTATAATAATTCAACTTTCGGAATAAAATAGAAGTTATTATCAAATTTGAATGATCTTAAGGAAGCTTTGTGAAAATTTGAGACAAAGTAGATAAACCATGTGTTCTTAATAACACATTTATTATAAGTATAAGCGGGACATAATTTATCTAAATGAAAACACATACGAAGATAAATGAATCCATAGTAATTATAAATATGGAACTATATTCCTGAAGCACTATAAAGAATTTAACTTTATCCTAAACATTGACTGTAATACATGCATGTGAAAATTTTGAAATTATGTATACGTAGAGGATGATATTCTGTTGGAAGATGAAGCGTGTATGTTTAATGAGATAGACACAGCTCTTTGCGAGCTGTTTTTATGAAATGTGCGTAATTTTTTTCTATGTTTCTGAATGAATAAGATAACATTTGTCTTAAATATACTATGTAATTAATCTGTTTCTAGATGTTAAATAATCATTAATATATTACAATGTATATATTTATATCATTCACAATTGTCTTGTTTATTTTTCGGAATTACCTTTAGCTGAACAAGAGACCGTCTCCCATGAACCAGTCATTAAACAAATAATGTTTGCACTACTCGGAGCATATCCTTCATTGCACGTCACATCAGCTACAGACCCAAATGATGAATTCCCATCAAGTGAAACAATTCCATTTTCAATTGATGGTACAGTACCACAACCTAAAAACACATTATTTTAACTGCACAATGGAACAAATTTCGTTAAAAAGAGTCAGGTAGATGTTACCGGGTTATTTTACAGTCTTGCAAGTAATGCACATTTAAATTCCCACAGGTGAATATATTATACATTTATTGACTAGTGAGCCATTGAATATGATGTGATATTCACCAACAGATGACATATTGACCGAGGCGGTAGCCGAGGTCAATATGACTTTCTGCCGGTGAATATCACATCATATTCAACGGCTCACTAGTCAATAATTGTTTTATTATATGAATAGGCTAAGACATAATAAAAAAATCACAAAAAGTACAACCTTATATACATGCACAAATTTTGCCTCGTTGAAGCGCGGGAAAAAAGACGCACGTGTTAGGCGTGCAACGACTTTGCGAACGCTGCGCATACAAAAATAATTCAAGTGCATACTCATCTTTGCGGTGTAGCCTTAAAGTATAATTGTAAATTAATGATATTGTAATCGAGAAATATGCCAAAAAGAACAAAAACACAACAATTATTTTTTAATTAACACGCGTAATCAACAGTCTACGGTTTATGATCATTGAATATGCGTCTCAATCTATTTTTAGACTGGGAAAATCCAATTCAGACAGTGAATATGATACTTAACCCAGTGAATATGATGTTATAAAAATACTGGAAACAAAGTGATCCCTCGGAAGCATCAATCACAACAAAATAACATAAGAATTGCAGACTCGATTTGATTGAGTCTGTACATGAGGGATAATGTATAAGTGCAACAAAGTTCTGTTGACTACCGTTTGGACCAATGAGATTACAACTATATTTAGATCATATAATAAATTCGTTTATTCAGTAATGAAGTAATCTAAATGATAACTGAAATAAGTTAAATTATAACTGGAGTAAGTTTAATAACATCTAAATAAGTTTAATAACAACTGGGGTAATTTTAATAATAACAGGAGTAATTTTATTACTAACTGAAGTAAGTTAAATAATAACTGGAGTAATTTTATTACTAACTGAAGTAAGTTAAATAATAACTGGAGTAAGTTTAATAAAAACTGAATAAGTTTAGCAATAACTCTCAGTGCTCCCGACTATTCTGCGTGGTTGACAGGTTGATAGTAAAACAAGAGCCTGAATGAACTAGGATTTATCACCAAAGTATTTAAATTAACTGTTAAACCTACCATATGTCAGACCATTTTACATACGATTTATACAGTGTGATATATGCAAATCTTCAACTGAAATTATCAAGAATTTTCAAAAAGGGCAATTATTGAGTCAAAATCCGTGTCAAAATTATTGGCCTTGGAAAGTGACAATAAATTATGATCCAGGAGAAATAAATAAATTTAAGACAGACCCGGACACTTTCCCTGGTTAAATTAGCATTTTGACATCCATCCAAAATATTAATTGACGTTCTTCAGAAAGGCATTTGGATAAATATCAAGACATAAAATTATGATAATGCCAAATCATATGACAATATGATGTTTTTGAGAATAATATGGACTTTCAACTAAGGTAACAATTCATTTTTTTACATCAATAAATCCGTAAACCAAACTGAGAGATAATTCCAATGATAAATGATATACTTACCACACTCAGTTCCTTTGTCGACACACACATGGCTTCCATTAGAATGGTAACAGACCTCCAGACCTTCCAGACATGTTTGATCTTAAATAGTTAGCTTAATATCAAACGTTATTTAAGGTTTCACTTTACAAAATGGTAACAAAAGAGGTTTCTATGTTACAGTTATTAATGGTTTCAGTGTCAGATTGAAGTAAAATAATTTTTACTATATAGAAAATTGCATAACCATTCATAATCTTTATGATTAATAACATGGCAGTTTGTTGTCGTGTTTTAAATGATTAGAACTATATGTTAAGATAAACATTAGTCAACATTACAGTTATGATGTAAAATAAACAGGAAGTCACAATCAACGAATTGGACAGGTTTGTTTATCGGATACTTTCATTGCGATGAATTTACTTGAGAAGTTGTATCAAATATGTCATTGAAATAAATTTAATTAAACATCTTGTATTTACCTGAACAACTCTGTTCGTCAGATTCGTCATCGCAGTCGGGAAGATTGTCACATTTTAAGCTATCGGATATACAATCTCCATTGACACATCTCCACTCATTAGTTGAACATGGAGCTATAAAATATTATACATAGAACAGTAGTATGTCATGTAACGTCATTCCAGATAAAAAGTAAACACATACCAGTACAAAATAAGTTATATATACATGAATGTATACTTTATTTTCTTAGTAACTATACTTACAGATCCATTTACTAACTCAGAAATAACTAAGTAATACAAGAAAAGCATTGATGCAAAGCATCAAAGGGCGTCCAAGCAAGAAATGCAGAAAGTGAAGATGAACTAGAAGACATATGATGACAAGATATTCTTATAAACTTTTCAATGGTTAATTGGTTTTTACCAGAATGAACGGACGAAAGACATTGTTCATTATGAACTTTGATTGGCATGCTAGAGATTAGAATATTACTTGTTATTTCTTTATGATCGTGATTTTTAATAGCAATGGATATACATGCATGTATACAATCATTAGATATCTGTTCACACTTAGTAAAAATATGACACTGGTTATATTACCATGTTGATCATGTTGAGCATAATTGTTTATTATACAATTAATAATTGTAATATCTATTTTAATATAAAAAATACAGATTTTATGAATATTGTTTTCCTTTATTTTTTGTGTTTTATGTGCTATTTTAGTACTGAGTTTTTACGTTTACTACTCTTTCTTTTTATTAAAATTGTAAAATAAATTTTAAGAATTCAATTGTCATATTGACCGACGATTATAAGTCAAAACTTAACTGGAAAAAGTCAGTACATTATGGTTAATCTTTCAATATATAATATTGTTTATTCTTAAACCATGTACATGTACATTTGTATTTTTATTTATCATTTTCCTAAATTATCAATCAATTGAATAATTCATAAAATCTAATTTGTATTACTTTAAATAATTCCTCGGCATCTTTACTAAACACGAATAACAAATTAAATAAAATGTTTCAAAGTTGATAGTGTCATATTAATACCATAAAAATGTACCTTTTTTTCTCAATTATTATACATATTTATTGTTTTTATCGCATATATATAAAATGAAACTTGTTATTGTTGTTGTTGGTTGTTTTTTTTTCGAATTGTATGTTTATGTATAATAATAATCAATAAATTTGAGAGTTGATCTATGTTTATTAATTATTGTAACCAAACTAAGTGACAAACATTCATTTTGGAAAAAAAGCTTATTTATCTGTAAAATATTTGTTCTGTTCTGTAACGATATCAAACATCTACTCCAAAACCGGGAGAGACCGGACAATAAACGGGTGATACTATTCGCCGGTCACTAGTAAATCCCGGTCAAAATAGACCGGGAGAGACCGGGAATTACCGATAGGAGTACATCCATCTATAAATAGATTTTCGGAATGTTAAGGTCATCAACTCATCATTCTATTTTAACATACCATAATGACCCACTGTGTACTACAAAATGATAAATAAAAAACACGTAGAGACGGAAAAGGTTATTTCAATTGAAAATGTTTGCATTGCGGAATTCTCCAGTTCGCTATTCATTGTACATATCGCGACATTTCATTTTTAATAGCACCCTCATACCGATCGGAATGATCGGCTTTTATTATAACCGACTAAAAGGCTCGAGAAGTTGCTGTCGCCCTTTCACAAAATCTGACTTCATTCCATAAGGGGCGCCGCGCTTCGGCGCGGACGCCAATAATATAGGAAAAGATAAGACAAACAAACCGGGGAAAATAATTTGTTATCAATCGGCTTACGTTTTTCTGTACACTTTGCAATCGGCCATGATCCATTAGCTTGACACCTTATATTTGGTGTATCTGTTTTATAACCTGAATCACAAGTGACCTCGGCTGTTGCTTCATAAGAAACATCGTTCTCATTGCTTAGTGTAATGTTTCCATTGTCGATACTTGGACGTGATCATATGTCACAAATTATTATAGCAATCAACAATAAAATTCTGTTAACTTCGAGTAAATAGAATTGACATTATTTGTTTGAATAAGTTCAATATTTTTCTTTGTTGTATATTATTAAATAACAAGCCAATTTTGGTTCTTAAATACGAAACGAAGTACCAATTTAACATACCTGCACACCATGTTTCCGGTTGGGAACTGCAAGTCAGCTTATAGCGCTCACCCGTAACTGAAGCTAAAATAAGGTCAAATATGAAACATGTATAAATCAAACAAACTGATTAGTAAAATTAATCTTATTATCTGCCAATGCCCACACAAACATGGATTAACAATGATTGCATTAATATAATAATGCAAGCATCATGTTCCAACAAGTATGAAAGGTAATATTGTGCTTTGATATAAAAATTTACATAAAGATTTAATAGGATTTTGTTTATTTACAGCCATAGTTTGTTGAAAACCATCGCTACGGCCATCAATCGTCGAACAAAACTGTCATTCAAAAACTAAAGAAACTATGAAGAAAGTAAGAGTATTTTATTTTACTGCAGAACCGATAAACGTTTTTGTGCATATTGAAACAGTCATTGCATTAGAATACCTGAAAATGATTGAACCTTTCTAGTGTTACCTTAAAGTGTCAAATGTAACCACATCTTATGCATATAATACAGGAAACTTAATTTGTTCGGACTGTTTATAATACAGGTACATTTGTATCTGTATTTATTGTTCGTTTTCAGAATAGTTGTATAATGTTTGGTGTTGAACGCAGCACATATACCGCCTTATATACACGCCTTACATCTTTCCGAACAATAATTATTGGTTCTACAATATTATTAACATTAGTTTAGATCACATCCTTGAACTCTTTATTATAGATTTGTAAGTTTCATTTTGACTCGTACTCTTGAATTTGTTAATGTTGTGTTATATATGATTATAACAGGTTCGATATATCTCATGAATTTTACACAGTTCCCTATCAATTAATACCGGTATATATCGTAAATAATTAAACATTGTGCCCCTTCCCGTTAGATTAATAACAATGTTGAAAATATTTACTGGTATAGGAAGAATAAGCTTACCATCAAGTCCGACGAAAAATAAGCCTTGTTGGTTTGATGTACTGTTGTTGATGAAATCAATCTTTACGTAGTGAGTATTTAACAAGCTACTTTCTATGTTGTTTTTGTAATGTTCATCACAACCAATCGTTGATAAGGTATTATTGTCTGTGTCGAGAAAATTCAGATTCTGCTCACAATTATTCGTATCTAAATATAAGTCTGCATCAATTGTATACATATTTATTTCTGATGTACAGGAGAACACTTCAAGGGAACATGAACAGGACGTGCTTCCAGTTGTTACAGCAGGATAATTCTCGCTGGTTAGGTACAGGGGCTTGCCGTCTGACTCCTCCAGATGTCCATTAGAACATACTGACATTATTCGTGCACCTGGATGCAACCATAAAGAACAACGAAATTAGTATTTGTGACATGTTTATTGTATATACTTTTGAAATGATTTTTCCCCGCAAAATAGATCATTGAAAGCCTGTCATTATTAATTATTACATATTTAGTTGAATTGATATAATGGTAAAAATGAATAACAGATTAAAATCTTTGTTATTAATTTAGATAATTATTAAGTCCTACATGAGAATCTTTACTATATTTTCATTAAGTAATACACTTACTTGGTATACAGTAATACTCAAAATAAACATATGAAATAGGATTAACGCCCAGGAAACAAGTTGTGAAGTCTGTTGTTTCTGTAGATATAGGGACTTGGCATTCTGATTTTCCAGAACAAAGACGAGTAACCTCTTGAATGTCGGTTATCCCTGCTTCAACAAAGCAGTGCGACGTGTCGTATGTACAACATGCTGTCTCACAGTTAACATTATAGGCGTAATGTAATGAATTTATAGCAATCTTTGAGCCCGGTCCACAGTCTAACTGGATGTCAGACTTTAAATTACATTCTGTCATGTTAAGTAATGCTTCATTCGTAGAAAGTTGTGCTGGAATATTGATAAATAAATTGAAAGCAGATTGTTAACGTTATTCAATGACGTAAGATGGATATGCAATCGCAATACTTATAATTTTCCATAATAAGGATAAAGACTAACTGTGTTCAAATCTCAAAATTACAGAATAGGAAATGGTTAAGACAGCACGCCTCCAGATTCCTGCTTAATGTTCATGAAAAGTTTGAAAATGTATTCAAAAGTAAAATATTGTTAAGCTGACAGAGAAAATAATATGCACATTTCAAACGGCACTTACAAACAATGTAAATTACAAAAAAAGAGGTCAAAATATGCAAAGTTAACCCTTACTGCGTTAGTAACGCAGTAGAAATATGGTGAAAATTACAGAAAAATTAGCCATCAATCGCAAATAACATGGAAATTATTACTTTTATCTTCAGTCTTTTTACTTTTCATAAAACCTGAATACATTTTTCTCAAGTTTTATTTTCTTGAAATATTTTGGCTCATCTGGAGGTCATCTGCAGCTTTAAATTGGACCGGAAATATGGTAAACAGAAAATTACAATTGCGTTGGAAATACACAATGGGGTTTAAAGGATCTTAAGGTTAATTCAATAAGCTGTGTTTTATTTAGAACCCATTTATACGGTTATGATCAGTGAAATCTGATCCTTCTGTATCCAGAATATTCTTCGCACGGTTTTAAACCTATGTAATTTCAAAATAACGATGGATGATATCCTATGTCTGTCCATTATATTTGAAATGTTTCACTGATTAAAATTGTTTAATAATCCTTTACTCGTCTGCATGTTCCAGTTTGACTAATTATTATTCACATTGCAATTACTTCAGGTGAAAACCGATGTTTTCTTTTCGACTACTGTATTCAACAAAAAGATATTTTATACGCGAAAAGCACTCCAAGGTGCAAGCAAGTAAATCTTATGGGTGGTCATAGTAAATCTGACTAATGCCCTATTGTGGTACACTTCGAAAATAACAACGAATCGATAAAAAAAAATTTTATTTTCATTATTTAGAAAATAGACCACGTGACCAGATTTTATACTGTTAAAACGTACTGTTACCAGGTTATAAATTTCTTGGTCACGTGGTACACTTGCATTAACAGTAAGAATAACTCCCAGAGGCCTATGGGAAGTTAACATTACGAAAAAAGTGAAGTAATAAAAACTCATATCTCCTGTGACAGACTGTCACATATTGTCTGAGTATTAACTGAGTATGCTTTTAAAATAAATGGTTAAATGAATGATATAAATCCTTACAATATTTTACTATACTTTCAGAATTTTAAAGGTCAGAAACCGGCTCAAACAGCACGATCCCCTACTCCACTGAACATATCTCCCTGACCTATTCTACCCGCTTAAGTCGACCCATTCAAAAGACAGTACGTATCGCTTTCAACACAATAACGATTTGTTTAATTTTGTGGGCAATGATTTCAAAACGAATTGTATTTAAAAAGAAGAAGAAGAAAAAAAACATGGTTTAGGCAGAGACGTAGATAACTTAAAAGTTGTAGCAAGTAAAATGTTTCAACCACATATCGAAGTCAGTAAAATAATATAATTTCTGTCTACGGCTATAGGTGAAAACACCTACAGTTCTCATTAAGATAAATGATATATCATGTTTTGAAGAGAACTAATCAATAACTTTTATTACTAAACTATACATATGAATGGGTCAGTGGGTTTGTTCTGTTATGTCTTTTTAAGTCAAAGGCATAGAAAGTTACAAATATAATAACATGCAGCAATAGATAAAAAGTTTAACTTTCAAATGCTGTAAAGTATAATGGATCAATACAAGTTTTAATTGCTACAAAAAGCGTCATTTTTCATTTTTTGATAGACAAGACTGATATTTCAATGGAGATTATTGTTATCTACGTCTCTGGTTTAGATAAACAGTGAAAAAAAACCTGGTTTAGTATAGCAGAAGTTCATTACTTACGATTTTTATGATATTCTTATCCACGCAATAATCAGTATATCGTTTTCAATGATAAATAAAAAAAAGAAAGAAATAAAAATATTTGGCTTACCTGAGGTAAAATGAAGTATTACAGATATACTTAATATAGCAGTAAAATGTATTTTCCTCCAAACCATTTTGTTTCTTTCCTTTATTCACACCTTTTATTTCTGATTATAAATATCCCGGGAACAAATTTTACTTCCTTTTCCATGGGAAACGAAACACATTTATTGATTGAATCTATTCATAATTGAAAATAACTATGTTGGAAATACCCTTGTAAATAATTATGTTTTCAAAGGTTAAGGTTAGGTAACACTAGACATAAACAAGTTTGAAAGTTATTTAATACACTTGATTATAATTATGATAGATATAATAATACAAATTTAAATGTTTTCATGTCATTAAAGGTATATCTACGGTAGTACAAAGGTGACATTGTGTGTTTTTATTTAACTCGTGCGCACGAGATACTATATAATACTATCAACCAATCAGATTACAATATTTATGTGGATTTTCCTAATTAAGTAGACATGTGCTATAGTAAAAGGATGCCCTTACTTTACCTGCTTGCCTGCTTGTGAAAGTGTCATTTGTACAAGTTATTGATTGGTCAATGATTTAACATTTAGCGCCATTGTGACCCGATGACCTCAAAAATTTTAGGTCAGGTGCAATGATCTTTCTTTCCATGTTATATAAACCATGGCTTATACCTTCTATATTATTAATCGGACACGGATTTTACATGAAGTGTCATGGTTACTTCGACCTCAAACATCCTTATAGGCTATCTACTGTCCATGGACAATGTCTCTACCAAATAAAGTAAACCAGGACTTATAATACCAGCTCAAGTTATCGTATAAACAACATTAACAGGCCGTTGTACGAAGAAACTGACCAATTCTATCACAGAATTGTCCGCACAAAGGGCTATAACTTAGTCAAAATTAATGTCTGATTTATGGGCATTGGAAGGTGAATTTCTAATATGTTCCGAAAGACATTTATCAAGTTTACAGTGAATATCTTCTGTGTTTTCAAAAATTAATGTTGCATGTAAAACTTTAAACAGAAATTTTTCTAAGTTTAAAAAAATATAGTGTAATCTGATGAATCAGTAGTCTGGTAAATTATCTCGTGCCCACGACTTAATTATCTCTTTTCCACGACCTAGTAACTCGCCGCCACGACATATTATGCCGTGCGCACCACTTTATTATCTCATGCCCACGACTTAGTAACTCGTGGCCACACACGGTATCTCGTGGTCACGACATAGTATCTCGTTCCCACGAATTAATTATCTCGTGCCCACGACTTATTAACTCGTGGTCATGACTTATTAACTCGTGGCCACGACATAGTATCTTGTGCGCACAAGATAAATAAAAACACACACACACACATGTCACCTTTGTGCCACCGTATATATCGTGTTATTAAACCGTTCACGGATTTAACTTTTCAATACTTCCTTTTTGCTTTGCAATTCATTAATATTCCAGCGTTATTGATTTTGCAACAAGTTGGTTATGATTTGTCCATTCTTCTTGCTCATTGTATCGCGGCGACCGAGTCAAGTTTCACGATGTTAAATCATATTGAAACGTGTATTATAATATTTCACAACTTTGAATAAGAGCACACATTTTTGTGCTATATTTATATTTTCATTATCCATCTAACTGCCATGTTAGAGTATAAATCGATAATTAATTAGGACACAACATGATAAAATAATCGGAATACATTTAAAAGCGTAAATAGAGAAGCTTTGGATGATTTTAAAATACGATAACATAATACTCGCCGCGCCTGACCAATTTAATTTTGTAAATACGTACTAATAAACTTTAACCTATAATTACGGTTTGTCCTATATAATCAGGATTTTTTAAACTTTAATTGTTTGTATATTCATGTAATACTACAAGTATTGTTTGTGAGGATAAGTTGTCTATTGTCGATAATTAGCTGAAACACACAAATACAGTACAGATTCAAATTGAATATGATTACGAAAATAATAAAAAATGATAATAAAACTATTTTAAATTCTGTAGCGCGAGTGTTACGTTCGAATGCCGAAAATGATCATTGTGTTCAATTAGAGCGATTGTTAAGGTGGATAGGCCAAATATGACCTCAAACAAATGTTTAAATTGTAAAGGAGCGTATAAAAAATAGAGATAACGTTTACATTAATCAGTCGTACCATTATAATATAATGGGTTGTATAAGATATTCAGTTATTACATTTTGCTTTTTTATTGCAATATGGAAGAATAAAAATGGATATCGAAGTAGCGTAATGGTTTAAGAGTTCAGATTATGAAGAGTTTAAGTTTAGAAATTTTTTTTCGACTTCAAATCTGCAATTGTGCATTTTTGTGTATCTTTCAAAAAACGTTTTCATATTCTCTTTTATAAACCTGTGGTTAAATATTTTGTACAATTTAAAGTTAAACTTATAACGGTTTAGCAAAATTGAATGCATTTGATTTCAACAGTCAATGAATAGATTGAATAGCATTGTCAATTTATTTCTTTTTAAAACTCTGAATTCAATTTGCTACATTTTTGAACAATTTCGGCTCATTTTTATATTTATATATTCAAATGTCTTCCATTCCTCATTTATCACTCTAATCACGACTGTATTGCCTCTAACTTAACCTGTTAAAAGCGAATGTGTGAAAAACTAAATGTTCTCAAAAAATATTGTATGACATAAATTCCCGATGAACTAAAATCCATTTCGTGGAAAAAATCTATAAACAAAAATTTTAAGAAAAGAAAATAATGCATTTTCCTGGAATCAAACCAGGGTCTCTAACACTGACGAAGCCAACACTCAATCATTACGCTCTTACACACAATGGATGAAAATGAGTGACTGTTTAGGTGGTTAAAGATTTAGTCTATAAATAATATGCTTTAATATAAGAATTATCGACACCCCTATTTGTCAATATTGATGTAAACAGATGATGAAAGGAATATCAAATTTGAGCTGTACGCCATTGATAATATAAAACAATAGTAATATAGAGATGCCAAAGATTATGTATAGCAATTGTTATGTGGAAATTACTCCAAAGATGGTGAATAGCAAACTCTATGTAGAGTAGTCCGAACGTGGTGTATTGCAAATGTAATGGAGGGCACACCGAACGTGGTGTATTGCAATTGTTATAGAGGACACGCCGAACTTGGTGTATTGCAATTGTTATGGAGGACACGCCTAACGTGGTGTATTGCAATTGTTATGGAGGACACACCGAACGTTGTGTATTGCAATTGTTATGGAGGACATGATTGCAATTGAATTGTTATGGAGGATACGCCGAATGTGGTGTTTAGCAATTGTTATGGAGGACACGCCGAAGTTGGTGAAAGCAATGGTTATGAAGGACACGCCGATGGTGGTGTATAGTAACTGTTATGGAGGACACGCCGAAGGTGGTGTATAGTAACTGTTATGAAGGACACACCGAAGGTAATGTTTAGCGTGTTTGGCAAGTGTTATGTTGTGTAACCCACAGATGATGTGAAAAAATAGATTCGCAGAACATAACGAAGAATATAAATGAGCGTTGATAGAGCAATTGTAATGAAGGACACACCATGATGATCATTGAGTACTAGTACAGTGACTGTTATGCTGGGACACGCCGAAGATATAACAAATGGTGAAGTAGCGACTATCATTGGGGACAGGCAAGTTCTAGAACAGCGTTAGTTGCGTTTGACGCGCCGAAAATGTTAAAGTAGTTCTTTACGTCCACCTTTCAGAGGATTCCACATGTCATTGTCACATTAAGTATATTACCGACTGGGCCTGGGTTACACATCATGAGAAAACTGAATGTTCAGCTTGACCGTAGATCTCTTGAAGTCAGCTTCTTAACTTTCATCCGACTTTTTTGGAATAAGCCGATGCTGTCTATCAAAATTGCAAAATAAAAAAATAAATAAAATGAAGCGTCTCGTATTTTGTATGGTGCTGCAAAACTTTCATCATTAGATAAACTCCAAAGTTAAGTTTTCATCTGAATGTCGTTAAGATAATGAAACGTTTTTCTGGTAGTGCGATTATTATGGTAGGAAGATTATGACGGAGGAAACGCCAAATATGTTAAATTAATTTAAGTAGACAGAGTTGGTAACTTTTGTTACATGCCAAACGTCTCGTAGAGATTATGTCACGCTTTACTATTCCACTGAACTCGAATGACAATTGTTTATATCAGTTGACAAGAAATGGTTAGCAGACAGGAAAACATACTAGCTTTCACATTCCGTTATTCATTTTTCTAACGAAGTATTAATTTATACGTTTTTTCTGTACTTTTGGACAGAAATTTTAATAAAGTGATAAAACTCTCTGAATTGTACAAGTCTAAAAGGGATAAAAGTTGCATTCCTGCAAATTTTGAAGTATTCAATTACAGTCAGTTTCATCGCAGAAAATTTTCTTTGTCTTTGGCTTGAATTAAAAAGCAAAGACAAAATTTTGATTATGGTAAATGAGCCATTTCCAATTTACTGATTAAATTCGGTGTTGGTGTGTAAGAAGATTTCATGAAAGTGAACTGAGATTGAGGATTTTATTATTTAGATGTATGTCACGTTCTAATTACCTGTAACCCATGTATGTACATTTAGTGTATCAAAATGTACTGTTAATGAAGTGTCAAGTTTTTTTCTGAAGTATGAAATAAGAAAATGGCCCTTAAATTAGTTTGGGACAGCCGTGGGCAAGTGGTTATGGTTGCTGTTTCTTCATGTTGATTTGACTCATTTCATGGACGTTGGATTCTTTCATGTGATGAGAGCACATACATGTATTGTTACACGGCAAAAGTGTGTAAACTAAAAAGCACGAAATAAACAGAAAATGTGTTTGTTTTGTAAGAAAAATCATATGCATAGCAAATAAATATCCTCTCGAAACGCAAACGTACCAACAAACAGCTTGTTTATATTGATACTAAAATCACCGAAGTAACGAAATTTAGCTCGTATTATGAGGGTTATTGTTATAAAACAACTGCTAACTGGTTAAAAAACCCTCATTTTGATTGAAGTCATGAATGAAACATTTACAATTCGTGTTATACATTGTATTTTTTTATTTTCTCTTATACTTTCGTTCATGACATACCATTCACAGTGTCAGAAAGATGGACTCGTGCTTCTTTGTCAGAATACGACGTATGCACTTAAAATGCAATAAATGTTTGAAGTACCGACGTACAGTACATGAAGTAAGCTGACATAATTTAGTACTAATAAAACACATGTTCCTCGTTATCAATGCATACATTCAAGTATGTTACGTTTGCATATTATACGAATTCTTTTAAAAAGGATTAATTGTCACTTTTGTTTTTGTTTTTAAGTATGCTGTCCATGCATTCTGGCCACATTTTGTATAACTCTGTATGGTCAAGATTGTCAAGACACTATTTCTTCCATGATAAATCAAAACCGGAAAATATTGTGTCCTAGTCCCATATATTATGACAGTAATTTCAAAAGATTCAATGCTAGACGATTTCTAGTTCTGTTCGATTGCACGTGTGGGTATATAAAGGGGCAATATTCAGAATACACGTCTTTGACCTTGGATGGTACAGAAAAATCTTTTAAAAATGCGCTTTTGATATTGAAATTCTATGCCAATGCCTCCGAACTTCGCATCAATATAGAAAAAAACTAAGGTTTTTTGGTTTGGAAGCATGAAGGGTAGCGATATTAAATTTCAAACAGAAAAAAAAATATATGGGAAAATGAAAATTTCAATGTTGGAATCTGAATGAGATCATCAATCTTAACTACGAGTATAATAAGAAAATATATAAAATCATTATTACACAGCAATGGTATAAAATCATTATTACACAGCAATGGTATAAAATCTTTATTACACAGCAATGGTATAAAATCATTATTACACAGCAATGGTATAAAATCATTATTACACAGCAATGGTATAAAATCATTATTACACAGCAATGGTATAAAATCATTATTACACAGCAATGATATAAAATCATTATTACACATCAATGGTATAGAATCATTATTACACAGTAATGGTCGAAAAGAATTCTAACCCCTCATGGGAAAATAACTGTTTTTAAAACATTGGCTTTATCAAAACTCAAACATCTACTTAATTCTCCCTCAAATCCGCCCAACGAAGTTATCAAAGAACTAGAAACTTTATTTTTTAAAAAATTTTTTGGAATAACTTAAGAGACAAGATTAAACGAGAAATTATTATTAAACCGATTTCAGAAGATGGCATAAACAGGATTGAACTAAAATCCTTCATTCAATCTTAAAAGTTGGGTTGGATCAGACGTCATCGTCGGATACCCACTGCCGAACCATTAACATTTATCAGCCGTGGGATTTTTAGCCGATATTCAGTCGATTAGAGGTGTGCCAAAGGCAGCTATTTCATTGGCTGCCTCACGATTTCATGAGGCGATTAAAACCAATCAAATCACTCGTTCTGTACGACGTTCGGTATTACAGACACTATTACGACAACCATAGACGACGTGAAAAGTTCAACATCGAAAAATTAAACGATTTCCAGCAAGAAAGAATGGATAATTTACTTTTACAGCGTGATGTTTTCCTTTCTGATTGATATCTGCTTGCAGAAGAACTGATTTGGCGATAGTTTTTGCCATTGATTTTAGCAAGAAACGTACAACAGTTTTTAACCGTGGGCGCTGCCATTTTGTTTCTTATTGCTTTTTATCTCCGCTGTTGAAGAATATAGATTTGTTAACCGCGATGTCATTGGTAGATATTTTACGCACCTGTTGCTGTATATCGACGCAAATTGATTCATTTTACCCACGGTTGATTGCATGTTATGTAACATGTTTATCAATCGTGGGTATCCGACGATGATCAGACGTATGTTCAATGAAAACAAAAAATGTAAAAACATCATCGAACATTCTTTTCAGAATATATATAAACTTTCGAAATTGGGTCCTGACTTTATATAAAAAAAATCAGTCACATAGAGTCGATAACCCATTTTGGAAAGTTGTTTTCTAATCGTGGACTATATTTTATCCAAAAGTACAAATAACTTATTGAGAAGAATATCTTAAGCAACCAGCCTGGTTCATTCCAACATTGACGGTTGGAGGTTCATCAATTTTTTTATAATAATTTGTTTCAAAAAGGTATTACATTTGTTGCTGATTTGATAGATAATGACGGTCAATTTCATAGTTTACAATCTTTACAAAATATTCAACAAATAAACATAAATTTCCTGCTGATCTTGTTTATCATATTTGTTAAGTTTGGCTTTCTTGGTTTTAAGTTTCAACGACACTGAGGTCATGTGAAAACATTCCTGCTTTAGTGTAAAGAAAGACCCCAGATACCCGTTGTGAAACATTTCAGACAGAGCGGGCACCTGGCTAGAACCACCGACCTTCCGTAAATTAGCTTAACAGATTGCTCACATACAAAGTATCCAAAGTTACGATGGGATTTCAACTACAGCCGTAAAGGAAAGATGATTTGAAGTCGGCGGCCTTATCCCGACTCTGCCATTATTATGTACCTCCATCAGGCTCACTGGAGAAGATATTGAATTGTCTGACCTTAATTTATACTCTACAACTTTCAATATTATTTTCTTTTTCAAAAACATGAAAACTTTGACACAGGATGTCTGCAATTAAAAAAAACGGCTTTTAATTTAATAATGACAAAATAATCGTAACTTCAACAAAGAAGTATCTGAAATGACGCCATGATCATAATTTGATTTGAATGCTTTTGATTCGAGATGAGAAGGATCTTTAAACATTGCCTTTTTTCAAAATCTATGTTTTGGGTTTTCGTATCCCCAATTGCAACCGAAACCATTTAAAGCAACTTTGGTAGTAAGTCATGTAAATTTCATCACATTTAGTCAAGTAGTTACTGAGCGGATGAGATTGCACACACATGTGTACGGCAGACGGACGAATAGCCATCGGGCCAATAAGCTCACAGAGATTTAAAAATCTTTGTAACATTCATACATTTTACCTAGTATATTTAGAAAATATCGAAGTCTATGATGTAACCGAAATCTTGGTATAAAACTGTAACAAAATTGGATAAAAATCGCTAGGTCTATGATGTAACCCTGCACAAATCACCTCGCTCTACTGTAACATTGTTTATTTTTTCAAACGCATTTAACGAACAGGAAAATAGGTTCACCTGGTCATTTACTTTTTTAAACGTTTCCTAACATAAAGGACTAACGTTTTGCAGATTTACTTTTCTAGGCATGCATAAATAATGTCGGAATGGGAGAAAAGTGCGTTGGTCTCTCGATTCAAACTGTCAAATTTGCATTTTTATGAGACAATATAGTGATAAATCTGCGGTGCAGGGTCTGAAGAGATATATGACTAGATACCGAATTTTGTTCCTTTCAAGCAACTTTAAGAAACAAAACTACTTGTAGTATGGACCGGAAAAAATCACCTACCTGTCCTCCCCACAAAAAATCCTCAATCTTTAAAATTTTAATACTGTAACCGGAAAACGCGATACTGTAACACGTTCCCTACGGTGTTCAGGTCCCCGATAGATTAGGCGGAGACAGTTGTGGTTGATTTTGATATTATTTGTTTAAATCTTTTTATGTAATATGTAATTGTGTATTTTGAAAAATTACCTTAAACCAGGCAGAAAAAACTACTTCTTATAAAGGGAAGTAAATTTGTTAGGTAAACTATAGTTGTTATCCTTCTTTATGAGATATGGCTTTTAGAAGCATGGAAATGTGGTCATTGTTTTATTAATGTAATTAATCATGTGAACTATACATAACATAATACTTTCATATTATACTTTTTTACTTTTTCTAAACCATGATCCACGGGAAGACCTAATCTGTTTTTCGTATACACTTTTCGTTTAGGGTTATCTTGCTGGGGGCACTGTGGTGAAAAGGGCCAGAAAATAACAGTATACGAGTATAAATGAATCTAAAACTAGAAATGTGTCCATAGGACACGGGTGCCCCCACACTCCGCCGATTTGTCAATCTTATGTCTCTATGTCAAATGTTTTTTTTGGCTACATATGCCCAAGTTGAAAACTAAAAATATTTTATTAAGTAAAGGGAAAATACTAGAAATACTGAATAAATCCACAAGAAAACCCCAGGGTTCATAAGTCCACATGCTGACCAACATTCTTGTAAACTTTCAGGCCTACAGGTCAAATACTTTTTTTGAGTTACGTGCAACACAAGTTGAAAATTGGAAATTTTTACATATTCAAGGGCAATAAGTTAACACTAAAAATACTAAATATATCCACACAAAAATTTCCCAGGTGCACAACTACACATGCTGATCAACATTCCTGTAAGGTTTCATGACTTTTTGTCAAATATTTTTTCTAGTTACGTGCGACACAAGTTGAAAATATGAAATTTTTACTAAGTCAAGGGTAATAACTATAAAAATACTAAATATATCCACACAAAAATTCCCAGGTGCACAACTACACATGCTGAGCAACATTCTTGTAAGGTTTCATGACTCTATGTAAAATACTTTTTTAGTTACGTGCGACACAAGTTGAAAATTGGAAATTTTTACTAAGTCAAGGGCAATAACTCTAAAGGTTTCATGACTCTAGGTTAAATATTGTTTCTAGTTACGTGAGACACAAGTTGAAAATTGCAAATTTTTACTATACTAAGTCAAGGGCAATAACTCTAAAAAATACTAATATAGCCACATGAAAATACCCAGTTGCACGACTTCACATGCTGATGAACATTCCTGTAAGGGTTCATGACTCTAGGTCAATTACTTTTTAGCTACGTGCGACACAAAAAGAGAACGGACGAACAGACGGACGGATGGACGGACGGACAAGGGTAAATCTAAATGCCCCCTCCCCCCTATAGCGCGGGCTCAATAAATCTCACAAAACCATCAGTTAAAAATATCATATAATATAATTATTAAACCCCCGTATTACAATGTTCTCTTAACCAATATTTATTTGTGGACCCGAAGCTGAAAAAATCACATGTTTATGAAGGGCTATTATTGGATCATTTATTACATGTTTATAGGAGAAGTTAACATGATTGAACTTTGCACACAGCATTTTTATATAAAAAAAAACTGTAACATGTTTGTTCATTACATTTTAAATATCGGTTGCAAGATCATGGGGGATTACAAATATTATAAGAATGGATGTTAACAGAAGGTTAGGAAAGAACGCACATTTAGATATCTGTTTAAGACATAAATTATATACAGTAAAAAGTCTCCGTTTTATATGACAGCATTTTGTACATACCTGACAGTCTTTCATTCAACAACAACGTACACCAAGGACTAACATCTTGAGGTGACGTCATAATAGTATCATTATATCAGTATAAAAATTGTGTTCATTATCTTATTAGTGTTTTATATACACATTTAAAAATAATTGAAGTTTTTGCATGTCAACTATAACGAGGAAGAAGTAAATAAAATGATAATTAAACTTAAAAATTAATATTATGTATATGTCCTCTAGAATAATTTTCGTATTATTAATTGAAAGAAATTTTATTTAAAGGAAATGTATATCGATTTAATGTTTTGTAATGAATAAATTAAACTCATTTTAGTGTCTTTCATTAATGTTTCGTTTATCAATTAATTGTTTGATAAACCAACTTGATGTATCCATTTATAAGTGATATAGAAAAATTTAAATGCTCATTACTTTTTCTTTGTCGGGCATATTTTCCATTGTAGACATCTACTGTCGGTGACATTTCAACTTCTTGAATTCACGAATTCACAATTTCAACTTAATGAACTCACGATTTCAACTTCATCAATTCACAATATCAACTTCTCAAAAACACAATTTCAATTTCATGAATTCACGATTTCCACATACATGATTCACAACTTGAATTTAAAGAATATAATATATGGTTGAATATCGGTCATATTTAAAGTTCTTCATGGCGGTCGAAAGAAATTGTTCTTGGCTTATATATTAAATGTGAAGGCAATGATATAACGACAGATATGTTATGTATTTTATTTCAAATTCATTTAGAATGTTTAGATTTTGTTCACTTTGAATTTCTGATAAAGAAAAAAAAAACACAGTTATATAACAATAAATCATCCAAATCAAAGAAACAAAACACATAATAAGATTACCCATCACGCGTTGTGGGTGTTTCATGGTTAATATTTTGTGTAGAATCAGACTCAATTTTTCCAGCGTTCTGATGTCTGTTTTAGTTCGATTCCACTGGCGCCATGAATATGAGAGAAGTCACGTTCACCTGCGTTTTTATTTATAGGTATGTTACCATGCGTAGGATTAGAAGCACCTTTACTGTCCTTCTGACTTCCTTCTTTCGTTTGATTCTTGTTTTTGACTGAAATTATTTGCAGGAAATAACATTCAGTAATTTACAAGATGACCAGTACCACAGTGGTAACCAACAAATAATATATAAAAATGACAAATGAATTATTTTTCAGCTTAACACTGAAATATCAATATTTAAACATGATTTTCGATATATCTCGCCTAGATAATAGTCATGTCTATCTTGATTAAAATTAATCTCAGTAAACAATCTAAATTGACAAATTTAATATGCGTGACAAGCAGGAAAAGACTAAAATAAAGAATTTTTTTTACTCTTTAGCTCTGTGCAAAGACTACTTTTTATTTAATATTCATAACTGCACAAATCGAAGTTAGACGCCTTGGCGAAATTCAAATTGTTGTATTTCGTTTAAATATACACAGAACTATAAAAAAACACTGTCTATTTGAAGACTTTTTACAAGTTCATGCAGTCAATTTATCTTACGTTTTTGAAATCTTCCATGTCATATAGATTGGTATAAGTCCGACCACTGGAATACTTCCTAATATAGTCATCACTATCCGCTTACTGACCTCAGACTTATCGGGTGCTGTAATCAGACGTTTATATCTTTTTCTAAAGTCTTTAAGAAGATACCTTCGCCAAATTTGTAAACTACCATAAAAATGTTACAAATTTATCGGATACTAAACATTATCTATAAACCTTGACTGGAATATTTACTTCTTTGATGAAAAAAGAAGAAAAATAACAACAAATCAACAACATAAATTGGAACGAAAAAAAATCAACAATTAAGCATTTATAATGAAAATATTGGGAATAATGATACATAAAAATCTCCAACTTTAAAAGAAACAGGATGGTGGTCAACTGTGTATACTATTATATTTATAGTAATGACAACGTAATTACTTGCAGTTGTTCTTTTATTATGTATTTTACATTGTAGATAACACATAACTAGAAGCTGGAGTAGAATGATTAAACACAGAACTACTACGACTATGATGATGATTATATCAACTCCAGTGTCTTTCTTCTTCTTTGGATGAAGTGCTGGTGTTGTACCTATCAGAGAAAAAACAATAAATATAAGGGCAGCATTAAGAATTACTTGTCGCCATAATTACTTGTTAATGTCTGATTTTAGCCAAGACATTGCATGTCCCTAAATAATAATTGTATCAGTTAGAAATAAATACAGTTTAAAAATGCATGAGAAATGTCCCGGCAAAAAACTTTTTTAGCCTTAATTTTAATCAATTTTTTTTGAAAGGGGGGGGGGTAATGCTGGATAAATAAGACATCCTATGAGCATTTGACCTTGAAACATTATACATACCTGGTAAATTGTGGCCTAAGATCCACAGTTTAACGGCCTATCGGGAATATCGTGATAAACCGCTAGGAAACAATGAACAACCTGACAAAATATGTATGAAAAGAAAAAAAGGTCAAAATCTCACAAAGCAAAAAGCAAATATCTATTGCCGCAGTGATTACAGTAAAACCATAGCAGAAGCAATTTTACATACGGCTTTCGAAAAAGAAGCTACTTTGTCGAGAACAATCGCGATAGAATGGAGCACAGCATTATTTCACCGTCCATCCCAAGACAGACACTTCCGTTTTTGAAACGGCTATTAAGTACTTTACCGTTGCATACGGTTGCATATGTTTTACTACAGTCTATCAAGCTTTTTACATAGTGACGGTTTTTGTAAAATTTAAATTCTGTTTGCATCCACGGCAATTTAAATGATAAATGAACCATTGGTAATTATAAATATAGAACTAAATTCCCTAAGCACTATAAAAATATAAAAATGAAACTTTATCTTAAAGCTTGACTTTAATACATGCATGTGGAAATTCAGAAATTATAAAGACGTAGAGTATGATATTCTGTTGGTAGATGAAGCATATTTGTTTAATGAGATAGACACAGCTCTTTGCGAACTGTTTTTATGAAATATGCGAAGATTTTTTGTATGTTTATGAAAGAATAAGATAAAATTTGCGTAAATTATAATTGGTCATTAATTTTTCTGTTTCAAGATGTTTTAAATCATTTATATACATATATTGATTTATAATATTTATATCTCATTCAAAATATATTTTTCGGAATGACCTTTAGCTAAACAAGAGACAATCTCGTATGAACCAGTCATTAAACAAGTAATGTTCGCACTACTCGGATCATATCCTTTATTGCACGTCACATCAGCTACAGACCCATATGATGAATTTCAATCAAGTGAAACAATCCCATTTTCAATTGATGGTACAGTACCACAACATAAAAGCACATTGTTTAAAACTGCACATCGAAACAAATTGCGTAAAAAAAGAACCAAGGAAATGTTACAGGGTTACCTAACAATCTTGTAAGTAAAGTACATTTAAAATCCATCCCACAAGTTAGTGATGGAAATCGGATGAAATTTGTCCCAATCGATTATCGGTTCAGTCGGATGGGACATAATCGATAACTTTCGAATAAAGTCGCGCTAAAATAAAATAGGGAAGTAACATTTCTTACCAAGGCACTTGATTATATTTAGTAACATGAACTTCATTTAGCACTTTTCAACACAGTTTTAACCTTATATAGTCATAATTTTACGAAATAGATTTTATTTTTCAATGGATGTCAAATAATACCATTCACAACACATTTAAAGTAAAGTACATTTAAAATCCATCCCACAAGTGAATATATAACCGTTAATTCGTCTTATAGTTGTTTAAACTTACTCTAAATAAACATTTTGAGTAAATCTAATGAAAACTGAAATAAGTTGAATAATATCTGGAGTTAGCTTAATAATATCTGTAGTAAGTTTGATAATAGCTGAAATAATTTAAATGATAACTGAAGTAAGTTAAAAAATAAGTGGAGTAAGTTTAATAATGACTAAATTAGTTTTAACTTGAGTAATTTTAATAAAAACGGAAGTAAGTTAAATGATAACTGAAGTAAGTTTAATAATAACGAGAACTCTCAGTGCTCCCGACTATTCTGCGTGGTTGAAAGTAAAAAAAGAGCCTGTAACAAAAAGAAAGATAACATTAAAAATTTATGACACTAATTTGCATGTTGGATACTGACCTGTTAGGTCACAAACGGTCATTATTCAGTCAAGAGATATGGGTCTTGGAAAGTGACCTCTAGTTATGGTCACAAAGCTTGTATTAAGATAAAATTTGATATCTTTAGTATATTTGAAGATTGATGTTGTATACAAATCTTCAAGAATGTTCAAATAGGACAATTATTTAGTTAAAATCCGTGTCACAATTATTGACCTGGAAAAGTGACCATAAATTATGATGCAGGAGAAATTGATAAATCACAGACAGACCCCAAACACTTTTTGACAATCATCCAAAATATTAATTTACGTTCTTCAGAAAGGAATCTGTATAAATAACAAGACATGTACAATTATGATAATACTAATTCTTTTAATGACGATATTATGTTTTTTTTAATACTTAGGTATTGGGTAACAATTCATTGTTGACGTCAATAATACGAGAAAACTTTTTGTAAACAAAAATAACAGATCGTCCCGATGATAGATGATATACTTACCGCACTCAGTTCCTTTGTCGACACACACATGGCTTCCATTAGAATGTTTACATAACTCCAGACTTTCCGGGCATGATGGATCTTAAATAGTAAACTTAATGTCAAACGTTATTTAGGATTTCACTGTAAAAAAATGCTAATAAAGGAGGTTTCGCTGTCATAGTTATTAATGGTTTCGATGACAGATTGAAGTAAAATAATTTTTTGATATACAGAAAATTGCATAACCATGCATAATCTTTATGATTAATAATATGACAGTTTATTGTCGTGATTAAAACTATATGTTAAGATAAACATTAGTAATAATTACAGTAATGATATAAAATAAACAGGAAGTCACAATCAGCGAAGTGAACAAGTTTGTTGATCGGTTACTTTCATTGCGATGAATTTACTTGAGAAGTTGTATCAAATGTGTCATTGAAATAAATTTAATAAAACATCTTGAATTTACTTGAACAACTCTTTTCGTCAGATTCATCAATGCAGTTGGGAACATTGTCACATTTTTCGCTCACGGATATACAATCTCCATTTGCACATCTCCACTCATTTGCTGAACATGGAGCTATAAAATATTATACATAGAACAATAGTTCGTCATGTAACATAATTCCTGATAAAAAGTAAACATGATTATACACACATACCAGTACAAAATAAGTTATATATACATGAATGTATACTTTATTTTCTTAGTAACTATACTTACATATCTATTTACTAACTCGGAAATAACTAAGTAACATTATAAAGAAATATTTAAGACAAACACAACGGGGAAAATAAATTGTTATCAATCGGCTTACGTTTTTCTGTACACTTTGCAATCGACCATGATCCATTAGTTTGACAACTTATATTTGGTGTATCTGTTTTATAACCTGAATCACAAGTAACCTCGGCTGTTGCTTCATAAGAAAAATCGTTCTCTTTGCTAAGTGTAATGTTTCCATTGCCGATATTTGGAAGATTACCACATCCTAGACGTGATCACATGTCACAAATTATTATAAAATCAAAATCAACAATAAAAATCTTTTGATTTCGAGAATATAGAACTGACAATGTTTGGTTGAATAAGTACAATTTTTTTTTCCTGTTGTATATTATTAAATAACAAACCAGTTTTTGATCTTTAATAATATCTTAAGTCCAAAAATGACCCCAATGCAAAAAGGAAATCTTCCCAGAATCTCAAATAAAAAAATGAATAAGCGTGTGTTATTGAAAGTAGTTAATAGTAAAATTGCGTTCATTGCGTTATTCAGCGAGAAGTAAAACGAGGTACCATTTTAACATACCGGCACACCATGTTTCCGGTTGGGAACTGCAAGTCAGCTTATAGCGCTTACCCGTATCTGAAGCTTAAATATATGATATAAATCAAACAAAGAAACTGATAAGTAAAATAAATCTTTCATCTTTAGAATTATCTGCCAATACCCACACAAACATGGATTGACATTAATTGCATTAATATAATAATGCAAGCTTCATATTCCAATAAGTATGAAAGTTAATATTGTGTTTTGATATGAAAATTTAAATAGAGATTTAATAGGATTTCGTTTATTTACGGACATAGTTTGTTGAAAACCATGGGCCCAACCATCGTCGCACAATACTGCCATTCAAAATTAAAATGAAGAAAGTGAAAGTTTTTTATTTTACTTCAGAACTGATAAACGTTTTGTGCATATTGAATACAGCCATTGTATTAGAATACCTGAAAATGATAGATAACAAGAGCCTGAACCTTTCTCATGTTACCTTACAGTGTCAAATGTAACCACATCTTATGCATATAATACAAGAAACTAAAGTTCGGACGGTTTATAATACAGGTACATTTGTATCTGTATCTATTGTTCGTCTTCAGAATAGTTTTGTTATAGTTGGTGTGTTACTGTTGTCATTGAACGCAGCACATATACCACCCTATATACGGGAACGTCTTATATCTTTCCCAACAATTATCATTGGTTCTACAATATTATTTACATTTGTTTCTTACACAATCTTGACCTCTTTATTATATCTTGTTAGTTTTATTTTGACTATACTCTTGAACTTGTTTATGTTGTGTTATATATGGTTACATTTAACAGGATCGATATATCTCATGTATTTTACCCAGTTCCCTATCAATTAATATATAGAGGATATTTGTTTGTTTGTGTGTAAGATGAAATTTTATTTCATCGAGTGGGCTTTAAAAACAGTATTCTCTCGAGTGGCGTAGCCACGAGTGAGAATACTGTTTTTATAAGTTCACGAGATGAAATAAAATTTTCTTTTTATTTTATGCTTAAAAACAAGTTAAAACGAAATTTCCATAATATTAACGTTAATATTAAAATCTGTTTTCCCCATTGAGAACCCCATTTAGTCGGAATTTCTCATTAAATACAAGAAGTCTTGAGCTGAAAAATTAGTTCCACAATCAACGTTAAATGACGGTGATATTATTCATTTTATTAAAAAAATAAGAATGATCGCTTGTTTTAATAATAAAAACAAACAATTCTTGTAGGAGAAAAAGTCCAACCATCCATCCATATTTCCGTTACTTACTGCGAATATATATTAGACCTGGCTTTGTTAAATGTAAGCAGCAGCCATTTTTTAAAGTTGTGTATTTCACGGGTGGAAAATAATTGTGTTTGATTCAAGGGATATCATTTGGATTTGTTAGTAATACACCTTTTTAAAAGAAAGAAAACTTATTTGAGGATTGTAACTGACAAAAAATAAGTGTTGACAGATGTGAAATCATTCAAATAGCAGCAAGGAAAATGGAAAACTGCAAACTAATCAAAGGCTGGCTCAGGAACGCTGGGCTGTTTACTTATTCTACGGGGATAGCTGTCATTGCTTTTCAAGTTTTCATAAAGCATACGGGAGTTATTGCTCGTAGGATACTTTAATATGCCCAAATGTTATCAAGAGCAGTTTTGAATGTGGAAGGAATGTATTTTTCAGACTGTAAAAATGAAACAATAAAATTTAGAGACGAAATTTGGTAATTGGAATTTGAATGAATAGAAGTAAGTTTTCTTCTTTTTATTACTTTTGACATTTAAGTTATTTATCAATTTCAGCTTTGCTTTTCTTTAAACAGCCTGACATTGTCAGAATTGTCAGCAAAAATAAAATTGAGGTACCACATGGGGAAAATCTTAAAAAAGTAGTTTCGTCATTGAAAAGTGTGAAATTATATTTTGATAATTTTCACTGTGAAATTATCAAATATAATTTTCACGGATAAATCAGTAATCCACTGAAAAGCATAAAATAAAGGTATATATCGTAAATAATCAAACATTGTGCCCCTTCGCGTTAGATTTATTCAGCTTGTATTAATAACAATATTGAAAATATTTACTGGTATAGGAAGAATAAACTTACCATCAAGTCCGACGAAAAATAAGCCTTGTTGGTTTGATGTACTGTTGTTGATGAAATCAATCTTTACGTAGTGACTATTTAACAATCTACTTTCTATGTTGTTATTGTAATGTTCATCACAACCAATCGTTGATAAGGTATTATTGTCTGTGTCGAGGAAATTCAGATTCTGTTCACAATTATTTGTATCTAGATATAAGTCTGCATCAATAGTATACATGTTTATTTTTGATGTACAGGAGAATACTTCAAAGGAACATGAACAGGACGTGCTTCCAGTTGTTACAGCAGGATAATTATCGCTGGTTAGATACAGGGGCTTGCCGTCTGACTCCTCCAGATGTCCTTTAGAACATACTGACATTATTCGTGCACCTGGATGATAAAGAGCAACCAAAAAGAACAACTAAATTAGTATTTGTGACATGTTTATTGTATATACTTTTGAAATGATATTTTTTCCTAAATAGATCAATGAAAGCCTGTCATTATTAGTTATTAGTAACTTATTACATATTTACTTAAATTGATATAATAGTAGAAATGAATAACAGATTAACATTTTTTGTTATTAATTTAAATATTCAGTCCTACATTAGAATTTTTACTATATTTTTATTAATGAACTTACTTGGTATACAGTAATACTCTAAATAAACATATGAAATAGGCTGAACGCCTAGGGCACAAGTTGTGGTTGTGAAGTCTGTTGGTTCTGTAGTTATATGCACAGGGCAGGATGATTTTCCAGAACAATCACGAGTTACAGCTCGAATGTCGTTTATCTCGGCTTCAACAAAGCAGTGCGACTTGTCGTATGTACAACATGTTGTCTCACAGCTAACATGATAGGCGTAATGTAATGAGTTTATAGCAATCTTTGAGCCCGGTCCACAGTCTAACGTGATTTTAGATGAATCACATGCTGTCATGTTAAGTAATGCTTCATTCGTAGATAGTTGTGCTGGAATATTGATAAATAGATTGAAAACAGATTGTTAACGTTGATGGATATGCAATATCGCAATACTTTTCCATAATAAGGATAAAGACTAACTTTGTTCAAAACTAAAAATTATAGAATAGGAAATGGTTAAATTGGACAGGATATACGGTAAAAAAATTTTAAAAATGCAAATGTTTAAAAGATCTTATAAAGTTAATGCCATATAGAGTACGTCTCAGACAGTAAGTAAACATCTGCTCTACCCTTTTCCAAGAACCTCGAACACAATACAGTAAGAATACGCAGAACGGGTACGGTATTTCGGTCTAACTTTCGCTTACAAAACAAACATGTAAACAAATAGTGATTTAATAATATGATTGATTTACTAAATTTATTCCAAGATAATAAAGTAAAATTCCTCCTTAATTAAATTAATTTACATGTACCGACCTCGCCGATTAGTCGTAATTACAGTTTCACAAATCTTCAACGGCTGCAGAAAGACTCTCGCATGCTTCTTCTTTTTTAAAGCAATTTTGTTTATATATTTAACATTGTTGTCAAAAATTCTTACTATTGACATTTATCAGGAAAATGGTAATAATTCATCATGATGTAGATTGACGGGAAGGGCTGCAATATTCTTAATGTGAATTAAAAGTGGATGAATTTATATTTGACACGAATTCTTATACAGTGTTCTTAAATTCGCGTCTACAACTAGTTTAATTTAGTTTCATTTTTTAATAATTGAGAAGTAGGCCATTATCTGCTATCAGTAAAGTGAATCGATAAGACCAACCTAGTTAAACAATCATAAATCATATCTATTACTTGTATGACCTGTGACGTATTGCCACACATGTCTGAGTAATATCTGAGTATGGTTTTAAACAAATGGTTAAATAAATTATGTAAATCTTTACACCATTTAAATATACTTTCAGAATTTTAAAGGTCAGTAATTGGCTCAAACAGCACGATCCCCTACTCCACTGAACATCTCTCCCGCACCCATTCCAACCGCTTAAGTCGCCCCAGTAAAAGACAGTACGTATCGCATTTAACACATTTACGATCTGTTTAATTTTGTAGGCAGTGATTTCAAATGGAATAATGGGAAGCAGATTGTTAACGTTATTAAATGGCGTAAGATGGATATGCAATCGCAATAAAGTTTTCTATAATAAGGATAAAGACTAACTTCGTTCAAAACTTAATATTACAAAATAGGAAATGGTTAAATTGGACCGGAAATATGGTAAACAGAAAATTAAAATTGCATTAGAAAAACACCATTATTTTTTGGTTAAACCCATTAATGGAAGCATTTTGTAAAAAATGGCTGTTTTCATGAAAAGTCTCCCGTTACAAGTTCAAATTGCTATAAAACTATAAAACTGCTTCAAAAATAATCAAACTTGGCACAAATGTTGACTGTTGATCTCAAAATGGCCAAAAATCACTATTTCGTGTTGGTTTTTTCCATCAAAATTGATCTCAAAGTACTTCAACTTCTCAATGGATTGAAATAGAGTCAAAGCAGCGCCGAAAAAGTGGTCACTTTTTTAAACAACAAATCTCAAACAAAAACAAGTGTTGGCGGCCTAAATAAGGCATTTTTTCACCATTTGAGACAACAAAGGGGGGGGGGGGAGAGGCGTTAAAGGCGTGTATATCTGGCAATGGGTTAAAAGATCGTTAGTATAATCCCATATAGTGAACGTCCCAGACACAGAAAGTAAGCATCTTCTCTGCCCTTTCCGAAAACCCTTGAACACAATACAGTAAGAATACGCAGAACGGGTACGGTACGGTAATCTTCGCTAAGAAAGAAACAAACATGTAAACAAATAGTATTTCAATGATATGATTTGTTTACTAAATTTATTCCAAAGAATTAGAGTTTTACTGATCTTCCACAGCTGCAGAAAGACTCTTGCATGCTTCTTTTTAAAGAAGCAAACTTGTTTATATATTAATCATTTTGGTCGAAATGTCTTGCTATTAATATTAATCAGGAAAATGATAATAATTTAATATTGTAAACATATAACATTTGTACTTTCGGTTTCTGCAAACATGAAAAAGTATATAAATAATGTACTTTAAGTTACCGTTTTCTTATATATCTATAGATTAACTTAATTTTTAGGTGAAAAATTACATGAAGTAAGCCAACAAATCAGACCTTTTTTAGGATTTGTTTACATGCGCAGGTAAGCCCGAAACATCTTATCCTTCCTGTGTAGATTGACGGAAAGGGCTGCAAATTCTTTTTGTGAATTAAGAGGCGATGAAATTATATCTGACACGAATTTGTAAAATTTATTCATTTTTTTGCGTCTACAACTAGTTTTAGCTAGTTTCATTTTTTATTATTGGAAAGATAACACAATGATTTAGGTGATTCGTTAAAACACATATCTCTTATCAGTAAAGTAAATCGATAAGACCAACCTGGTTAAACAGTCATAAAATGATATCTATTACTTGTATGACCTGTAGCATATTGTTACACATTGTCTGCGTAATAAGTAAGTTTTCTTTTAAAACAAATTGTTAAATGAATTATATAAATCTTTACAACATTTTACTATACTTTCAGAATTTTAAAAGTCAGAAACTGGCTCAAACAGCACGATTCCCTACTCCAATGAATATCTCTCCCTCACACATTCCAACGCTTAAGTCGACCCATTTAAAAGGCAGTACAGTACGTATCGCATTAACACATTTACGATATGTTTAATTTTGTAGGCAGTGATTTCAAATAGAATTACATATTTTAACCTCCCCCTGGTTTAAGCAGAAACGTAGAGATAGGCAACTTCTTAACACCCGTGCTTGTAGCAAGTAAAACTTTTCAACCAAATATCAAAATCAGTAAAATAATATATTTTCTGAAAGCTTATACATTTGTATATGGCTGCAGGTAAAAACATTTACAATTCCCATTTAGATAAATGATACATCATGTGTTAAAGAGAACTGTTACAAAACTATGCATATGAGGAAAAAAATGGCTCAGTGGGTTTGCTCGTGGGTTTGTTTTACTATGCTATTTTAAGTGAGATGCATAGAAAGTTACCAATATTTTTAACTTGCAGCAATGGATAAAAGATTTAACTTTCAAATGGTGTAAAGTATAAAAGGATGAAATTTACATGCATAAAGTATTAATTGCTACACAGAATCTATTTTTTTGATAGACATGAGTGATTGGCGTCCGCCCCGAAGCTTGACGCCCTTTATGGAATAAAATTAGATTTTGTGAAAGGGCAATTGCAACTTCTCGGGCCTTTTCGTCGGTCATAATAGCCGATCATTCCGATTGGTATGAAGGTGTTTGATTATCAAAAATGAAATACGTGGTATGTACAATGAATAGCGAACTGGAGAATCTCGCAATGCAAACATATTCAATGAAATTATCTTATCCGTCTATTAATCACGCTCTTCGGTTTTTTAATTTATCAGTGGGTTATTATGTATGTTATTGCTGTACCTATAAATAGCATGATGAACTTAACATTGTAAAAGTCCAAACATCTATTATAGGTGTACTTTTAGTTTAACGAAACGGTCATTCGTGACGCGCTATGGTAATGAATAACGAACTGAAGAATTTTGCAGGAAATGAAATGCAAACATATTCAAACAATTAATTGCACTCTTTATAAATGTATTGAAAAAATTAAGAACGCCGGTTTTACGAATTGTTATATCATAGTATTATCATTTTGAAATTGCCTTTTTCGTAGGTTCTGTTCGGTTTTCCTTTTACGGCAGGATTGCACTTATGATATTTTAACCGTGAATATTTAAATAAACCTAGTTCATAACTTTAAATGTCGCTTTTATTTTGAGGCTGTGCGACAGTTAACAGGTCTAGCATAACAGTAGTATAATATAAAACCTATTCGCTGTTCAAGTCTCTTTAGCTATAATCGACCCTGATTTCCCGAATTTTTGCTGTTCAATATTTTGCTTGTAGAAAATCGATTTTATGGTAGTTTGAGTGGAATGTTGATTTGCCGGATATTGTCACATTTAAACAACAGAAACTTTGGTCTGCAATTTTAACTTGAGTTTTTATGGGTTCATTGATAGGAATGTAAACATACTTGAGGGTCAAACAAGGTTTTTGAAGTACTAGTTATTCATTAAAATAGTAGATTGACCTCCCAATAAATCAGTTAACAGACTTTGTTCATTTTTACTACTATTTTGTATGTTCCAAAGAAAATACCACATGAATTTGAAATATTATCAAATAACCAATATTAATGATAATATCCAAAAATACCCAATATATAGTATATATAAACTTATACGATAAATGGGGTATATTTTGGGTATTATAGACCTGTATATTTTGGATATAATCGTTACTTTTGATAGAATTTCAAGTTCCTGAGGAAAAAAGTAATATACTAATTTCTAGCATGCCTACCAAAGTACATGATGAACAATGTCTTTCGTCCGCCCATTCATAAATTATATACACTTCTGGTAAAAACCAATTAACCATTAAAAATTATATAAGAATATCTGGTCATCAGATATCTACTATAGTTCATCTTTACTTGCTGCATTTCTTGCTTGGACGCCCTTTGATGCTTTGCATCAATGCTTTTTTTTGTATTTCAATGGAGATAATTGTTATCTATGTCTCTGGTTAAGATTAACAGTGAAAAGCCTGGTTTAGGGTAGTAGAAGATATTACTTACAATTGTATGGCATTCTTATGTACATTGAATTGTAATGTTATAATCAGTATATCGTGTTCAGTGTTAAATAACAAAAAAGAAAAACAAATGAATATTCGGCTTACCTGAGGTTAAATGAAGTATTACAGATATAGTTAATGTCGCAGAAAAAAAACATATCCTCCAAACCATTTTGTTTCTTTCCTTTATTCACACCTTTTTCACCTTTTTATTCTGAGGAATATTTTTTACTTTCTTTTCAACGGAACACGAAAAACATTTATTGATTCCAATGATTCATCATTGAAAATAACTATTTGGGAAATACCCTCGTGATATTATGTCTTTCAAAGATAAAGGTTAGATAACACTAGACATAAACTAGTTATTCAATAAAAATTGATAAAATATACATGTAAATGTTTTTCGTGTCATAAAAGGTATATCATGTTAAAAACCGTTCACGGATTTAACTTTTCAAAACTTACTTTTTCATTTCAATAATATTCCAGCGCTATTGATTTTGCAACAACTTGTTTATGACTGCTCATTGATGATAATTTAGTAACGCAGTGGCCGAGTCAAGTCTCACATAATATTTCACAACGTTGTCCCACAAAGCTTTTTTACGATCAGTTTAATATGCTTTTTTTCCGTGGACACAAAACACATTTTTTCCCTTTCATTTAACATTTTTCCTGTGCAAACATAATGTAAAGTTTTAATAAATAGAGGATATTAAATGAGTGTAGGTTCATTACAAAATTTAATGAACGAGTTGAATAAGTAGAAAATACGTGGTTGTTGTCGGAATCCAGTGAGCGAGAAAGTGTATCTTTGCGAGCTTTAGGGAATATGATATTAAATAAGTTTAGATTCAGTACTGAATGTATCGAACGAGTTGAATAAAATATATAATGCGAGCCTCTTGCGTCAATAAACCAAGTGATGTCAGAAAAATAACTTCTCAGCTCAATTAAGTGAACTCTCTTTCTAGAAGCTTTTAAGAATGGAAAAAATATATCAATATTTTAGCGTTGTAGTATAACAATGCACGGTTTATCGTTCAAATTCTTAGTAATCAATTGCTCAGGCCTACTAATGTTCGTGATAATAATACTGCTCATTTGAACTTGAGCCGTACATTATTTACAACAACGCACTCAAAATATTAAGATATCTATTTCTTGACATACGCTTTAAACTGAAATTTCTGAACTCCCAAATTATATGTTGTATTGGGTTATGGAATTACTAAACTCTAAACTCGTATCTAAAATAGAATATATCTATTAAACATTTAAGTTTAATTTGTAAATACTAAAATACGCAGTTGTGCTGATGTTGGTAGTTTATCCTTTGGACCATGGCAGTCACATTGAAATCACAGAGCACAGTTCAGCCACAACATCGTCATGGACATGCTGTCAAGCGGTTGCCTTCCCTTTCGCAATGAACTGTACATGCAAGAGCCAGAGATAATGATGCAAAATGCGCATGAGATTGAAGTTAGATTTCTTCTTGATAGCCTGAATAAAGTTGATCGTTAATTTTTTTGTTGGTTATTTTTCTAGTATGATGTACCATATTTGCCAAATACATGATGCATGTATCTGGAGCATATTATTTGACATATAAATTTCTACATGATGCTCCTTGTCGTGTTCCATGTAGCATGAAACATATTTATTTACCACATGCCTGATGTTCCATGTAGCATGAAATATATTATTAACCACATGCTTGATGTTCCATGTAACATGAAACATATTATTTACCACATGCTTGATGTTCAATGAAGCATGAAACATATTATTTACAACATGCTTGACGTTACATGTAACATGAAACATTTTTATTTACCACATGCTTGATGTTCCATGTAACATGAAACATATTATTTACCACATGCTTGATGTTCCATGTAACATAAAACAAAATTATTTACCACATGCTTGATATTCCATGTAACATGAAACATATAATTAACCACATGCTTGATGTTCCATGTAACATGAAACATATTATTTACAACATGCCTGATGTTCCATGTAACATGAAACATATTATTTACCACATGCTTGATGTTCCATGTAACATCATGAAACATATTATTAACCACATGCCTGATGTTCCATGTAGCATGAAACATATCATTTGCCATATTTCTTATGTTACAACTTACACGGACTGTGAAACATATTAATTGTTATATATCAAATGTACCATGTGGTAAGAGACATGCTTTACCTTTTATCTAATATTCTATGTAGAATAAGACTCATGTTTTGTGTCATATTTTTGATGTTACATGTGGAACGTTACATATTATCGGATGTTCCATGTAACATGATTTTTTTTTTGCTTGTATCAGGGACTTTCCGTTAAAATATTTTCTAATAAAAGAACTCCATTTGCATCAAAATTCATGAAAATAATTAACAGTTAGTCAATCTACTGTAACAGTAGTACTCCGGGTCTCCATGTAGAAAAATTTGATTAATGTATTTTAAACAGACCTCATTAATCTCTTTTCTTTCTTCTTGTCTGAAACATAAACTAACCATTTACCTTTTTGGTTGTTTTTTTTTTATATTTAGCAATATTTATTTTTTAACAAACACTAAGCCAATTTTTTTGTCGGTAGATTTACAGGCACATGTACGAGGGATGTCCGGAAAGTTCATATACTTTTTAATTTTTTATTGTATAACAATACATACGTTGTACAAATTTTGTCAGCAAAAATATACATATCTAGCAAACACATTTACCAAAAATTACTGAATTGTGACTTACGTTTGTATTTTTACAGTATTTACATACAACATATATACATCGTCATGGAGCACTTTGACAACGTCAACGGCGTCAATTTAACTTCATGTTTATCTACTATTCAACTTCTTCCGATTTAAACAGCCATGGAACCTGTCTGGCGTATAATTTATACATGTTATGTTTCCTTGCTATTACTTTATGAATTTCATATACTACATTAAAAAAAAAAACAACAAAGGTGTCACTGGTTCCCATACAGTGTGTGAGATGTCTGTCTTTTTCAAGGATTGTTGTAACGCAATCTGCGACATTTCGGCCATGCTACTTTTGGTCACCTCATATGTTTCTTATACAAAATACTGTCATTACCGCTTCTAATAGTGTTTGACAATTAAACACAAGTTTCCCTGAACAATTTATGGTTGATTTTGTTTTTAAAGAAAATATTATAATCTCAATTGGTGCCATTATTAGCGTTGCTGTGAAGTTAAATAACATTACGTTGCTCCGTCCTTGAATTTGACGTCATTTTTTGCGACACAAAACTTACGCAACTTCATTGCCTATAATCGTCGTTAACAAGTTGTTTCCTAGCGTATGACGTCGTTATTTGCACTAAATATCAAGCAATAGTACCCTTGATGTCACAACATTAAAACAAGAGTTTGCGTTAGAATTACAACTTTTAGCAACTTTTTATTCGAGTAGCTATTGTCATGAAATCAAAGTGCTCCGTGATTCGTTGATCATGTTGCCATGGTGATTGGCGATTTGCGAATACAACTTTTATCAAGTTTTTTAATTTAGAAATTTGTAGCAGAATAAATACTAAAGCAAAATATTTACTCATCATATTGATATGACTGCTTATAATAATTTTATAGCCTTGTCTACGAACTTTCCGGACAGCCCTCGTATATAAGTATGACCAATTTTGTAGTTTCACTTGAGATATATCACTACCCACTTTTCTTCGAAAATGCATCTCATGCTTTTGTTTTATACTAATGATTCAATGATGGATGGTCTTTCTGGAGGTTTTACTTTTAAGATTTTTGGGTTCTACAGCAATGACAATATCCTTTTTCACTTAAAATGCTTTTACATAATATTATTCTCAAGAGGTTCAAAAACCATTTGTCAGGAATTATGAATTACTATGAGTAATAAAATGTCAATTGTTTCAATGAATATACAAGGTTTGGGAGACAAAAGTAAACGCAAAGATGTGTTAAACCTTTTGAATGAAAAAAAAAAACAAAACAACAAATACATGTAACAAACACTAAATGTATGCTACAAGACACTCACTTCACTCAACCAGGAGAAAAGTATATCAGGGCACAATGGGGTTATGAAATTTTAATAGCCAGTCTAGAGGTGTAGCAATAATTTTGATTGTGAAATTTAAAGCATTGACCGGGACAATAATGAGAATTTGCTGATTCTAAATTGCAAAATATGTGAAAAAATATAACTCTTGTAAATGTGTATGGACCTAATAGAGATAGTCCAGACTTTTATCATTTGGTTCATGACAAAATGTCACAGTTTGAAAATTCTCTCTTCGTTTTGGCGGGAGATTACAACTTGATTCTAAACCCAGAAATGGATTGCCTTAATTATGTTCATTTAAATAATCCTAACGCTAGAGATAAAGTTTTAACGCTAGAGATAAAGTTTTTAATATTATGTCAGAATACAATCGTTAAGAGTGCTGGAGTGAAAATCATTAATAAATAGAGAGTACACATGGTTAGAAGAAATCCAGTTAAAAAGGCACGCTTGGATTTTTTTCTTATTTCTGATAATTTGTATACAGATCTTGACTGTTCACTAATTTTGTCGGGTTACCGAACGGATCATTCTTTAATTTATAAATTATTTCCCTCGATTTTGACAAATTTAAAAAAAGGAATATCATACTGGAAATCTAAAAATTCTTTATCAAAATAAGTAACATATGTAAATGAAGTTAAAAAAAGCCATTAAAAAAATATAAATGATATAAATGACATTCCGCTTCATGAACTTCAGTTCAACATTAAAGACCAGTTATTTTTTTTAAACTCTTCTTTTATCTATTAGAGGAATAACCATTCGTTATGCGTCTCATAGAAAAAACATCAATGATAAAGATAAACTTTTAAAAAGAAATAAAGGATATTGAATCCCAGCCTAACACTAATTATGAACTTTTAGAAAACAAAAGAAAAGAACTTTTAGATTAACGGTAGAATAAAATGGATGGTGTATTTATCAGATGAAGAGCTAAATGGATAAACCTACAAGATACTTTTGCAATTTGGAAAACAGAAATTATGAGTCAAAATTTATGAATTCTTTAATAACAGAAAAAGGAAAACATTTACAAAAATCAGGAAGAAATACTTGCCGAAGCAAAGAGGCATTATGAAAATTTATATAAAGTCAGAAATACAGAAACAGTGTCTTTAAGTCAAATTTTGTAAAATACGGACATACCAAAATTATCAGATAATGATAAACAGTCTATTGAAAGCGCCCTCACTTACAATGAAATGTTGAATAGTCTGAAACGCATGTCAAATAATACCAGTCCAGGCAATGATGGTTTTACTGTAGATGTTTTTTTGGATTTTTTCTGGAATGATTTAGGTATATTTTTAGTAAGATCAATTGATCATGCATATAATATAGGTGTACTGTCAGTAACTCAAAATAAAGGTCTTATAACCTGCAATCCAAAAGGAAACAAAGATAAATCCTACTTGAAAAATTGGAGACCAATTTCACTACTAAATATATCCTATAAAATTGCCTCTTTTTCAATAGCTTTTCGCATAAAAAATATTTTACGAAAGATCATTAACGATGACCAAACATGCATTTTACCTTGAAGACTCATGGAGACAAATATAATATTAGTTTATGATCTCATGTTCTACACAGAAAAGAATAATATACCTGGATTGTTACTATTAATAGATTTTGCAGCTGCTTTCGACATTGTTTCGTGGAAATTTGTGCATCAAGTTCGAGATTTTTTTTTAATTTTGGACCCTCTGTCAGATCATGGATAAAAAAATATGATAAACAAGATCAACAAGGAAAGGCGGCGTCCAATGAACGCAACCCCCATATGACCCAGCAACAAGAACCAATAGCAAGGAGTCCAGGCGGACCCCAAACAAAAACAGGACAGGGCAAAGACAGAGCACGGACAGGTTAATCACTAAATGATAAATAGTTTGTAACTGATTAGGAATTCAAAGAGAAGAATAATAGACCCACAAAGGGGAAGGGGACATGAGACCCGGGGAAGGGGGGGGGGGCGTTAATCAAAGAAATAAAAACTAGAGGCAATGGGGAAGACACTTACCGTAGACGAGAAAACAACAAGGGACACAAGCAAAAGTGTCACCAAAACAGTATGAAACAACATAGACATACATCTGAGGAACATAGTTGGGCGCCGCCTTGGAACGGAAACTTTTTAATACAAATATAGAGTCATGTGTTATTGTTAATGGTCATTGTCCGATTGGTTCTCGCTACAAAGAGGCTGCCGTCAAGGTGATGCTCTGTCCCCCTACATGTTCATTCTTTGCGCAGAAATTCTTTCAATATTGATAAGATATAATCATAATATAAAAGGAATTAGTGTTAATGGTACAGAGTACAAACTCTCTCAATATGCTGATGATACTAGTTTATTCTTAGATGGCACTTCAGAATCATTAAAAAACACAATTTTAACTTTAAAACTTTATGCAAACAGTTCAGGCCTTAATATAAATATGGAGAAAACAAAAGTTTTTTGGTTTGGGTAAAAAAATACAGTTGCACAATACTTTGCCCAGAATACAATGTATCATGGGGAGATAATATTGAAAATAATCATTTTAATAATAATAATCAATGATAATATATTCACACTGCTTGGAATTAATTTTTCAGTAGATTTATCTGATATAGTTGGTATTAATTATGACTCAAAAATTGAGGAAATTAAAAAGTTGTTTGCTTGCTAGTCAAAAAGAGTGTAACGCCACTTGTCAAATTGGTGGTTATTAAAACCCTTGCTTTGTCAAAATTAAATCATTTGATTTGGGTATTCCTCACCCATCACTTGCAAAATTAAATATTATCCAGCAAATGTTTTTCAATTTTCTATGGCGTGATTCAAGAGATAAGGTTAAAAAAAATATTATATCACAGGAAAACAAGTTTTGAGGGCTTAAGATGGATGACCTCAAGTGTTTTATGTATAGTTTAAAAGCAACATGGCTAAGAAGACAGTTAATCGTAATTTTTTACATATTGTTAAAAGTGCATGCCCCTTTTTAAATAAAATATATAAGTATGGTACAGATTTTACAAAAATACAATTACATCAAGATTTAAATCCTGTTTGGAAAGATGTACTTTACAGTTTTTATTTATTTTCTTCAAATGTAGAAGTGAATTCTTGTATGCAAAGTTACTCAGTCAATTTATGGCACAATCCTGGCATTGAAGTAGCAGGATCAAGTGTTTGTTATAACAGATGGGTATCTAGGGGAGTAATATTTTTAGGGGACTTTATCAATCAAGAAGGTGAATTTTACACATGGCAAGATTTTATTAGTGAATTCAATATTAGAACAAATTAGGGTTTTAGCTGCAGTAAATGAATTTCTTTGGAATAATAATATTAGACATTTACCTAAGAAATCATTCAATTTCCTCATTCCTTTAGGTTTGGCTATTATAAATAAAGATCAAAAAGGATGCAGATCTATATATAGAAGAATATCCAAATTCATTGCTAAAATGGAAAATGAATTAATAAGTTTTGATGATATGAATAACTTGAATTTCAATTTATTATATAGTAATGTTTTTAGAGTAACAAAAGACCCATAATTGATCTGGTTTCAATACATAATCAACCATCGAATTTTAATCACAAACTATCTTCTTAAAAACTGAATATTATCAGAGAAAAAGACTGTACTTACTGCCAACATGAGCCAGAAACTTTAATACATTTGTTTTGTTATTGTGAAATTATTAAACAGCTTTAGCAACAATTACAATCATATATCAAAGAAAAATGTAATATGAATTTCAATAATTGGAGTAATTTTGATATCTTATTCGGGAATATTAATATAAACATTATCCTAAATAATATTATATTGCTAGCAAAAACAGTACATATACTATAACAGATTGAAGAAAATAAGGGATTCTTTGGAAATGTTCAAGAAACAAATAGTTTCTAGTTATACTACTGAAAAATACAGTGCCAGACAGTTGTTTCAATATGAACAATTTGAACGCTCATGGGAAATGTTTTAAAAAATTAGTAAGTTAGTGAAACTGTTAAATTATTGATATTATTAAGTAGTAGACACCCCTTGTTTAACTATCAATATTAGACACTTCACTTTCCTGACAGACCTTCCATCAGTGACCTTTACTAATATTTAGAGAATTTCAATAATTTGGAAGTAAATTCTCCAAGTTTACACTAACAACCTTTTCTTTTTTTCTTTTTAGTGAAGACTTATATAGGTAAATGAAAACATTTTCCTCTGAATGACTTGAATTTTAACCTCAAACTTGTTTTTGCCTTTTCCATATACTTGTTGCTTTAAATTCAATAACTTACATGTATATCCTTTCGACGGCCACACCCTACCCGTAGATCTGCCACAACGTAGAAAAGCGTCTCGAAATTTTGATTCCTCAACAGCCATGCTCTTTACTCGGAATACGTCCATAGCGTAATAAAGCGGTAGGAAATTTAGCTATCCATATAGCCTTAGCGTAAATCTACGTAAAACATCAAAATGTACCGTAACGGTACGGAAAAAAACGTTTTTCATACACTGTGGATTTTCTAATCTACATCTTTACAGCAATTTATTATAATTATGTTATGGCGTTTTTACTACAAAACGAATTTTAACAAAATGTATCGTAATGGTTATACTGCTAAAAACAAAAATTCGTATTATTTGTTATGGCTGACACTGGAAGACAATTATGGATTTTATAATCTGTTTCATTTTTCCCCCGTTTAAATCGTTATTTTTACGAAAAGTACTGTAATAGCTTTTCTATACATAATTTGCAGAATTTTACTTGAAGAATACGAAAGGTCCGTAATGCATTGTTGTGGACTTTCTTATCTCAATCTTAACAATAAATTACCACAAAAAAATTTCAACAGAACGCTGCTTAATGGCTGTTCTGCTACAAAAAGAAATACGTTTATTTCCGTTATGGCTGATATTCGAAGATAAACATGAGTCTTTAAATCTGTTTCATTTTTCCCATGTATTACGTTATATTTACGTTAAATATTAAAAGGATATTTTTTGTTTGAGTGAAATATGGAATATATTTTCACGAAACATGATAAAATGCATTAATTTAATGTTATAATCAAAGAAAAATGGTTACGAACCCCCTTGCTTGCTACGCAACTGCAATTGTACAGCGCGCATTAGGATAGATGCGTCTCGTTTTGCATGAGATATTTGGCGCTACATTGTTACGTCACGTAAATAACTCTTTAAACGCCTGTACAGCGTTGATGACCGAATGAAAGATATTGGTGCTCGGATTTATTTTCTTAGTAAGACAATCATTCTAGATAGTTTTCAAAACGAAATTTAACAAAAAGTTGTTTTGCATTTATCAGATTTTTCAAACAAAATGGCGAAAGAAGTCCCTTAAAATAAATATGAGTTTTGAATCCACCCACTTTCATATTTATATTTCATATTTATTTTTAAAAAATATGAAATATATTTGACTGATATAGCACCATATTTCATGGGTAAAATTAAATAATGTGATGACTTTAATCAATGACATGTAACACAAAAGAAAACAAATTCATATTTTTAAATTTTCATTCAAAAGATTTGTATGACAGCGCGTAATTACAATACGAATACCATGAAACACATTTCATCTCAAACATTGACCGTTAACATAAGTATTTGCTAATTAGCACCATTTTCAAACTGCAGACAACCAAATTGCTTCAAAGAGGATTGTTTTCAAAAATAGTTTTCGTTCATTTTAAACAGTGCATTGATATCAAACATTTAAGTATTATTATTTTCAAGTTTATTGGCAAATCGACAATGAACATTGTCTTTGGCCATTTACACACATACATTATATGGCAAAGACATTTAACAGCAATATAACTATAAACATGTTTACATTTTACACTGATATAATCAAACAAATGTACAGAAAAATACAAGTTAATAATCAATCAATTTTATACTTAAGAGACAATGATTTAAGAATTCGTTAAGAAGCCGTGAGAAATTCTTAATAATTGTTTCGGCATTTCATTGACTCATCTATAAATTTCGCTATTTTAAAAAGTTTAAATTTATTTTTTGTTGACATAAGCTGTTTGAATTTATGCAAATTTGGCCATGGGATATTTCCCAAGTATTGTCTTCTTAAATCATCATATTTATTACAACATAGCAAAAAATGATACTCAGATTCAATAACATTTTGATTACATAATTTACATAATCTATTCTGTCTATCAATCCCATTAAATCTCCCTTGTTCAATTTCCAAATTATGTGAACTAAGTCTAAAAGCGAGTAAGAGATTTTCTTGTAGTCTCATTGCTAATTGAAACTAAATAATCTTCAAACTCAAAAAATTGTTTAAACTTACAATAATAGTGTAATTTCGGTGAAGTATTAATTGTATGATTCCAATCTTGAATAAACTGGTCCCGAATCCTACTTTTAAATAAACTTAAATAATTTGCATTACAGTCGTAATTTAAGCGAATATTTGTAAGACCTAAATGATCAATAATTGAATGGAGTTTAGAAGCACAACAATTTGTGTTTACATTATTACATAGGTCTCTATATAACATATACATAGGGGAGTCGGGAGTTTTCATAAACTTTAACCAAAATTTTATAGACCTTTCTTTACAAATGACTGATAATGGGATTCTGCCAAGTTCACCATAAACGGCAGATGTTGGAGTTTGTTTTTTAACACCTAAGATATATTTACAGAAACGTAAGTGTAGTTTGTCAACATCTTTAAAATTGTACAGACCCCATACCTCTGACCCATATAATAAAATTGGTGCTATCATGGAATCAAAAAGTTTAAGTTTTGTTTTAATGTCTAGACTAATATTATCGAATAAAGACAATAAATTGTTGAAGGCTCTCAGAGCTTGATCGTTCAATGCTTTTACTGCACCAGACATATTACCAGTATATGTAAATCGGACACCTAAATAAGTAAAGTTATCAACATATTCAATTTTCTCTCCATTTATAAAAAAACTCATTTCCCCTGACTTGTTTACGTTTTTCAAAAACACAAACTTTTGTTTTATTAACATTAATTTTGAGACCCCTTTTTTCAGAATAGTTATATATCTGGTCTATTTGAGATTGCAAGCTTGTTGGATCAGTAGTGAATAAAACTATATCATCAGCAAACAAAATTAAATACATTGATAAAAGTTCTAGATCCTTATCTGTCATAGTATCAAAGTTCAAATTCTCAGCAATATCATTGATAAATAATGTAAATAACAGGGGAGATAATGGATCGCCTTGCTTTAATCCTATTGTAACATCAAAAAAGTTAGATAACTCCATAGTATTTGATATTTTTACACATGATTGTACATTATTATAGATAAGTTTAATCATATTTGTCATTTTACAGCTGACACCTGCTTGAATAAGTTTAACCCATAGGGCATCTCTATTTACCGAATCGAAAGCTCTTTGATAATCAATAAAAACGCAATATAACTTTGACTTTTTAGATAAAACTTTTTGAATTACAGTATGTAATAGAAATATAGCATCAGCTGTAGAGCGACCATCACGAAAACCAAACTGCGTATTATTAAAAATATTCTCGGTCTCGCACCATTTATTTATACGATTTCTCAATAGTAGAGAAAATATTTTACCATTAACATTTACCAATGTGATTCCACGATAATTTGAGGGATTATCTCTATCCCCCTTTTTATATATAGGAACAATCACTCCCTTGATCCAGGCCTCAGGATATACACAATTATCAAATATATGGTTAAAGATTGTACATAAATATGGAGAAATGAAATTCTTTGCGTCTATAAAAAAGTCGGCAACGTTATTATCAAAATCGCCGCTTTTATAGCGGTTTAACAATGAAATAGTTTTTTTGATTTCATTACATGTTATAGGACAATCTAACAATTCTACACTATGTACATTTTCACGCTCACAATCATACGCTCCTGGGTCAAACTGACCTTGGGGTTCATTTGAAATAGTTGAGAAATAATTCAAAAAATCATTTAAGTTTATATCATTGTTGTTCGAATTTGAACATTTAAATTTTTTTATATACTTCCAAAATTTTCAAGGGGACGATTTACTCATTTGTGACAATTTATTTTTTTCTGTATAATGAAATTTACATTTTGCTTTCCGTTTACAATTCATATAAATTCTTCTGTTTTGCAAAAAGGTTAACTTGTTTGCATCAGACATATTAAGTAAAAATGAGCGTTTCGAAGCTAAAAAAAATAGCTTTAGTTCTTCTACAATCCTCATTAAGCCAGGGTGATTTACGTTTGCGTGACTTCGGACTTGCTCTAAAAGTTTTGCCGAAACATTGAGCTGAGATATCATGAATAAGCTCAGAAAAATTGTTTATACATTGGTTAATATCATAGTCACCAGATAAAAGATTCTCATTTATATCATCAAACAGGATAGTTTTGCTTTGTAAAACATTATGAAAATAGTCGGTCTTTGAAAAAGCCCATATAATTTTATCACATACAGGAGAAGTAATTTCTGTGCCTTCAACAAAACAATTAATGGAAAACTTAATCGGACAATGATCCGAAAAATTGTTCAATTCTAAAATTTTCAGTTCATTGATTGTGTTATAATTATCGCAGCCTGTAATCAGATAATCGACCATACTAGATACGGGTCTATTTCTATACAATGCATGATAAGTACAAAAACCCTCTTCCAATCTACCATTCAATATACATAAATCATTTTCTTTGCAAATAGTTAATAGTTTTACTCCAAATGGATTAACTTGTTTATCACAATTTCTACGCACAGGTAACATAGACGCGAGATTATCGTTCATAGGTAAGTTAACGAAACGCCCCAAATGTAGGTCAGGTATGTAATCCAATAGTTCACCAGTGCGTGAATTTAGGTCACCATTTAAATACACATTTCCGAAGTCTCTGTATTTCCGTATGTCCGAGTTCAATTTCTCAAAAAAATCAAAATCATGTAGGGAAGAATTAATATTTCTGTATACATTTGAATCTTCCGGCGGTATATAACACAAACAAAAATAGGAGTCTTTAGATGAACATGACATATCTTTCGATAATTTAAACCAAATAATTCCCTTATTATCTAGCGAAACTAGACTTATAAATTTCCTATAACATTCTTTAAAATAAATAATTACACCTCCGCTATGTCTCTTTGCATTTTTATTAAACTTTGGACGAGGACAATTAAAATATTCGTAGCCATTTATATCTATATTTGTCATGTTAGAGTTCCAGGTTTCACTGAACAATAGGATATCATAATTTGAAATAAAGTTTATAAATTCATTCTCTCGTAATTTGGATTTGATGCCTTGGACATTCCATAGCAAAAAGGATAACTGTGTGACGTCACGCCCCTAATTGTAACCTGCACTTGATACGTTCTCTGTAGTAAACATTTTGTTATTGATGTAAAGTTTGTCATATGACAAGTATGCCTTTTTCCCATCTTCTTTAGCTTTGATTAATGTTGGAATAAGCATTTTTCGTCGATCTTGAATGATTTTCGGATACTGCTCGCTAACTCGGATTTTCGGACGTTGAACATGATAACTGTTATTTGTACTATTGTTCTCTCCCGTGGAATTTTCGTCAGATTTTCCTTTTCCAAATGATTGGTTAAATTCATGTGACAATTGTTTTACGAGTAACTTATCCGGGTAATGATTAAATTTCACCACAATCGGACGACTTTTGCCTATTTCGTATTTATATCCGAGGCGATGAGCGCGTTCAATTTTGATAGCCACATGGGCTTCTGGAATCTTAAGAGAGTTTGAAAGGAAGTCCAATATGAGTTTTGTACAATTTTCAGTTCTTCTATCGTCTGGTGTTTTGCCCTCCTCAAACCCAAAAAATAACAGATTATCTCTCATCGATCTGGATTGTAGATCTGTGACATCCTCAGATACAGATTTTAAGGTGCTAAGATCCTTATTCAGTGAGGCTATCCTCGACCTTTCTTCCTTTAAAGCTTTCTCGAGCTCAGAATTTTTTTTCTGCAGTTCATCACAAATTTGTGAGTCAAAGGCTTTGCTTTTTTCTATATCATTCATTTTGGAATCCGACTCACGGGCCGTTGCTTCAAGGAAAGTAACTCTTGTATCCAATGAAGTCATTTTACTGGTTATGACTGTTATTTGCTGTTCGATTGAATCCAGTTTGCTTAAGCGATTATTATTACCCCTCACTTTTTTCGTAATGTTAATTTCCCATAGGCCTCTGGGAGTTATTCTTACTGTTAATGCAAGTGTACCACGTGACTAAGAATTTTGTACTGTTACATAGGTAACAGTATATAAATAACACATGGGTTTGTGGGTAACAGTAAAAATATCATCCCGAGGAAAATACTGTTACCCGAGGCGTAGCCGAGGGTAACAGTATTTTTACGAGGGATGATATTTTTACTGTTACTCACAAACCCATGTGTTATTTATTTTATTACCCCGAACAAAAATACTGAGATGATCTGAAATTGTCAACTAAATCTAACTGTAACAAAAATAAACCAAGAGTAACAATAACTAAACTGTCCTTACCTTTTAAGTTTTAAGTGTACTTTACTGTAGGCCTACTTGAGAAGTTTTCTTTTTCTTTTATTCTTTAAGCAAGTGATGATATCTACAAATCATAAACATACAATAAGCTAGGTTTTATTTAGGAAACAAAACACTAACCCATTTACATGGTTATGATCTGTGAAATCTGATCCTTCTGTTTCCAGAATATTCTTAGCACGGTTTTTGACAAAATAACGATGATATCCTAAGTCCACCATATCTGTAACGTTTCACTGATTAAATTTGTTAAATAATCCTTTGTTGCATGTTTAAATCGTCTGCATGTTCCAGTTTGACACATAATTATTTTCATTGCAATTGCTTCCGTTGAAAACGGATGTTCACTTTTTGACTATTCAACCAAAAGGTATTTTATACGCGAAACGCACACCAGGGTGCACACAACTAAATTTTATGAGTGTCATAGTGACTCCCGAGGAGAAATTGATGTCCTATCGGGGTTTAACGTTGAAAATAAGAATGAATCGAGAAAAAATGGCGGCCATTTTATTTCATTTTATTTAGGAAATAGACCACGTGACCCGTTAAAAAATACTGTTACCTATGTAACAGTACAAAATTCTTAGTCACGTGGTACACTTGCATTAACAGTAAAAATAACTCCCAGAGGCCTATGGGAAATTAGCATTACGAAAAAAGTGAGGGGTAATAATATTTTTTAACAGTATAAAATCTGGTCACGTGGTCTATTTTCTAAATAAAATGAAATAAAATGGCCGCCATTTTTTTCTCGATTCATTCTTATTTTCGACGATAGGGCATCGCCGAAGTAACTATTACTCTGCTAAAATTTAGTTCTTTGCACCCTAGAGTCCCTTTCGCGTATTAAATATCTTTTTGTTGAATAGTCAACAGGAAACATCCGTTTTCAACGGAAGTAATTGTAATGTAAATAATTTTGTGTCAAACTGGAATATTCAGACAATTAAAGCATGCAACAAAGGATAATTTAACAATTTTAACCAGTGAAACGTTACAGATAGAGTTGGTGGACAGACATCTGTAGGATATCAACGTTATTTTCTAAATGCACTTTGTCAAAAACGATGCGAAGAATATTCTGGATGCAGAAGGATCAGATTTCACAGATCATAACCTTATAAATGGGTTAGTGTTTTGTTTTCTGAATAAAACACAGCTTATTTTATGTTTATGACTGGTAGATATCATCACTTGCCTAAAGAATAAAAGAAAAACAGCTTCTCAAGTAGGTCTACAGTGCACTTAAAACTTGCAAGGTAAGGACAGTTTAGTTATTGCTTCTCTTGGCTAATTTTTGTTACAGTTAGATTTAGTTGCGAAATTCAGATCATCACAGTATTTGTTCGGGGTAATAAAATAAATAACACATGGGTTTGTGGGTAACAGTAAAAATATCATCCCTCGTATAAATACTGTTACCCTCGGCTACGCCTCGGGTAACAGTATTTTCCTCGGGATGATATTTTTACTGTTACCCACAAACCCATGTGTTATTTATATACTATTATTATACTTTTGTGGATCATTTTTACTGTCACTAAAATAGTACTCGTTTAAATTTTGAAAAATTATTTTCTTATTTCTGCTGACGGAAATATATAAGCAAACCAGTGCCTGATAATATCACTTTATTCGTTAAAAACTGACCAGTAGCAAGCAATTTGCTAACCATGTTACATTATCTTCTTAGTAATGATTGGAACGAGGTTTTAAACAGGAAAGAGTTTACTGAACTTCCACATAAAAGTTATGCGACACAATTTATAAGTAATTACAAAAATGTATAAAATACTTACAACGCACGTTTATAAATATTTTTTACATTTTTAAAATTAAAAAGAGTAAATATACAAAATATAAATTGTTTGATGAAATTATTAAAATAGTTAAACGACATGCATTTAGAATTTGCTGTTCTTTCTATTTCCATTTAAGGTAGCTCGCTACTTTCCGACCGAAATATGACAACATGTCAGATCTTGATGATTTTTGGTATGCAAATATATAAATATGTGAGCTTTACTTCTGCAGTATTATTTTATAAATAAACAGCGTTACTATGACGTCAAAGCGCCCTCTATCGGTGGCGGCGAAATTGCGTCTTTTTTATCAATAAACCGGTCTGTTCTTATCAATTTTCATCCGATTTCATTCATTTTAATTTTATAATGTTCAGTAAATGTATGTCTTTGTAATGATGTCTTTCTTTAACATTTACTTAATAGTCTGCGATTTTACGTCATTTTTCTCTACGTTCTGACGTCCATATTTGATGCAAATATCGCGCGATATCGCAATAAAGATTGTGTAATAAAAAAAATTCAACACGGTGAATTTTGCTATAATTTTCCGAGCGTGTAGTGAGATAGTGAAGGAAAATATTTATGCAATAAAAATATAGGGTCAACGCGTAAGATATTTTGCTATTACTGTTTTAAAATAAAATAAAGGGTGAGTGAAACGTAATGATTTTGGTGACGTTAATAGATGTTGGAGTTCAAAGAATAATACCAAAATAACAATTTTCTTACGTCAAACATTACGATAGTAAGTATAAACAACACAGGGACTTGATGAAATGTATATTTTTTAAAATGTTGATTATTTTCTCATTGAGCACATTTACAATGTTTAATCCGACAATCCCTTTTTAAATACTTTCCTAATTTGCAGGACACAGTCTCGTACATCTTTTAATTCTAATTTTATAATGTAATGTTGTTAAAGTGTTACATTATTATATGAATTAACTAGTTTCAGCGCAAAAAATAAGATTCACATATTGCTGTATGAATGAAGTAAGAATATTAGGTCGCTTAGCTTATACCCGTAGAATATTTATTTTACGTTACATTCAGCCACTCATACAGGCAGCGAGCCTCGATGTCAAAACACATCGTAACAATACAATTAAAATAGATATGCATACAAATGTGCCGAAATAAGTGATAAATAAAATTCAGAAATAATATTCAAATATGTTAAAGAGACTCCACTGAGGTTTTTTGACATGATGGAACTGAAAATATTTTTTCCAGATAAATGTACCATTTGATGTAGGTTTAGACCAATAATCTTTGTGCAAAATTGCAGAGCATTCGCGCACTCCGTTTTTCCAAAATAATTATTCAAAATGAAAAGCGTTTAAACGCTTTTCACCCAAATCGGGCTAACAAAGGCATAAAAATACGTTTTTCAATTTATTTCAAAGTATATTTCTTAACTATCTTCGCATATATTTCTGTTTAAAGTGCCCCAGCTCAGTTATGTAAGAAATTCAAATGTTATGTGTTTGGCTTTTCAACCTCAGTGGAGTTCCTTTAAGAATATTTAAAAACAAACTGTACAAGAAACAAAAACCTTTATTTCATTTTTATTTTTGCTTACCATTTTTAAGTCTGTGCAATACATAGATTATGTAACTATAATCTAATTAAAATGTCATGATAATTAGAAAATGAGCACTTATGTGACAAACTATAAACTATTTTGGAAGCAAAATCATACTGAATAAACAATATATCAGCATATTCGCAACTGCAGACTCGATTGTGAAACACCCAATATAACCATTACTCAACTCGGATTCATTACCGTGTTTTCATTACTGTACAGTATAACATAGCGACCCTCAAAGTATTATTTATTTCTAAAGAGTTCCACTACATTTAACCTCTGTAGAGCAACCACTCTAGGCAACAAAGGGCATTTCTCTGTAAAGGTTATACTGTATATTTTAATTAAATACAAAATATAATTATTAAAGAACTGAATATGAATAATGTATTATGTTGACGTTATCTTGTTCATTTTTTAATACAATACAGTTTGCTTAAAAAAAAAACACCTCAAAACACACACCAAAAAACACGTGTTTATGATGTAAATAATAAAGTGGACTTCAAGTGGAGATCATAATCAGGTTTTTAACTTTGAATATTCTTCTGTTGCCACGGTGTAATCGATAAAGTGGTCTTACGCTGAATTCGGAAGGCAATTGGATTCGAGACACGATTGCGTATTGTACTTATAGATTATCCTTAAGAATTGTTTACTGTGTATGAAATGTTTCAAGGTCCACCTCGGACTCCTGTCATTCATTTCCAAAGAGAAGTTGATACTGTGAGAAACACTGGTTTCGTTAAATTCTCTCCGCTATAATTGAAATACTGTTGAAAGCGGCGTTAAACCCAATATTAAAAAATAAGAAGATATAAAACATAAAATGCATAGTTCATTATTTTCATAGGCTCTACATAGCACTGCATTATGTGCAGACAAAAAACGAGCTTCTCCCACAACCATATTCACACAAATTGAGAATCCTACATAATCGCCTTCAATACAAGGGAATCTGTATTTAATATGCAAAATTCTCCGCTTCTGAACATACAAAATAAATCAACGGATCTTTCGCCTCTAATCGAGAAATGATCGCGGCTTCAGGTCGCCTCAAAAATGCGCTAGTAAACGCATACCGCGAGTCAGCTAGTTTAAAATAAATAAGAATATCTGTAAGTATGTGAAATACGTGAGAAATTAAAGCCATAGCACGAGAGCGTGATTCCTGCTTTAAAACTGAGTCTCACGCTTAGTGCAGGGTATTTAGCTGCGAGAGTAAAATGGAATAATTGATGGCTGTTAATAAATGAATTTTTATACGTGTAGAAAATTGTTGAATTAAATGTCTGCTAGTTTTTATAATATAATTAAGACTACCAGTGAATCGTGACTTACGTACAAGTCGTTGCTACTTCCAGTTGATCATATATTTTTGAAACGTAAATTTGATTCATTTCCTACCAGAGACATAGATGTTATCTATGTCACTGTTCCTACTAACCGATATATATATACAATTCAAAATTGCCACATATGATAACATGGAAGTTTGTGTTGTACCGACATACGCATAACATGATTATGTTTTTATAATTTCCACTTAGCCGGCCTTTTAATTATATTTTTCAATATTCTAAATTGTCTTTCAGTCCTCGAGGTATTTATATCCATTCGTTGCAGTTTTTCAGCGATTGATACCAACTTTGGCAGACAGTTATACCCTGATTTGTTGTACATGTATATAATTGAAGATATTCATCGAAATGCAGGCATCTGACAGGATTTTTACGGAACATGTCTAAATACTATTGTTGTTGATGGTTTTCACACATTTTTATTCCTGTCAGTATGATATTTATCGAAAAAGTCGTAAAAATTTCCTTGAGAAAAATATTTGACGTCACCAAAATCATTACGTTTTACTCACCCTTAATTTTATATTCAAATAGTAATAGCAAAATATCTTACGCGTTGACCCTATATTTTTATTGCATAAATATTTTCTTTTATGACTTCACTACACGTTAAAAAAATTATAGCAAAATTCACCGTGTTGATTTTTTATTATTTCACAATCTTTATTGCGATATCGCGCGATATTTGCATCAAATATGGACGTCAGAACGTGAGGGAAAATAACGTAGAATCGCAGAGTATTAAGCAAATGTTCAAGAAAGACATCGTGGCAAAGACATACATTTACTGAACATTATAAAATTAAAATGAAGGAAATCGGATGAAAATTAATAAGAACAGACCGGTTTATTGATAAAAAAGACGCAATTTCGCCGCCACCGATAGAGGGCGCTTTGTCGTCATAGTAACGCTGTTTATTTATAAAATAATGCTGCAGAAGTAAAGCTTACATATTTATATGTTTGCATACCAAAAATCATCAAGATCTGAGATATTGTCATATTTCGGTCGGAAAGTAGCGAGCTACCTTAAAACAGTCATTTAGATTCTTACATGATCAAAAGCAGATGTAGCAACAGAGACAGCAGAGACGAACAAGGCAACTTCAGACTCTCGTGGCCAACATAATAAAAAGCAGATGTAGCAACAGAGACAGAGATGGAGACGAAATTCGCAACTTCAGACTCGCGTGGCCAACATGATAAAGAAACAGATCTAGCTAAAGACACAGAATTTAGAAAATACATGGACTTTTCTCCACATGATGCCGTATGGAAAACTTATCAAAACTAGGGATTCCCCGGAAATTCCTTACTTGTAAATGAGACGGACAGTTGTTCCATGTCAGATGAAATGGCCTTGCAGGAACTTATATATAAAAAGATACAAAATTTACTCAATGAACGCAGACAGCAAAATAATAAAAGATCAAAATCTGAAGATGAGTTTACCACATCTGATGAAATGCCATTGGAACTCCTAATCGAAAAAATAAGCGCCAAACTGGAGAGAAGAAAATGAAAGAAATACAGCACACAGACAGAAAATTGATCCAGTTTGGACCGAGAAAGTATTTAAACCTGTGACACCTGAAGTTATGTAAGCTTATGTTGGAATTCGTATGATTATGGGGATCGATAAAAAACAGGAGGATTATTGGTCAACAAACCCTTCGCTAAGAAAAAAATTAGAGTTTCAGAAATAATGTCAATAAAAACATTCAAACTTATACAGAGATATTTCCATATCAACGACCCTTTACAAGATCGTGCCCGCTTAGCTGATCCATAAAAAGCAACAGAGATTTCGAAGAAAGACCCACTCAATAAAGTTTCTCCACTAATTGAAGCGTAAGGCAAAATAGCATTCGCCTTTACAACCTTTATCAGGAAGCGACTATTGTTGAGGCTATGGTTATATATCACGCCCAGGAAATTGTTGGGGGCCAAATTAGCCAGCTAAACATTAGCTTAAAGAGTTTTGTTGCAGCTGATGCTTTCTCGGGCTATTTATCCTATTTCTAGGAAAGCATCCGAAAGCAAAAGGAAAAGGATTAACACAAAGAGTCGTCGAAAACCTTTCTGAAGAAATATACGGACGAAACCATATTATATTCGTTGACAAATACTATACATCCATTGAATTAGCATTGTCGCTGCTTGAACAAGATACATACTTGTGTGGTTCATTCAATGTTGGAAGAAAATACTGGCCTTAAGAATTGAAGGCATCTAAACCCTGGAGAAGGACAACAAAGTTAAAAACCTGAAACGGGTAGGATTTCTTACGAAACAGAAAAAGACAAGAGGTTTGAGGCTACAGTATGGAAAGATATGAATCTGGAAACAAAGTGATAACTCAGAAGCATTAATCACAACAAAATTACATGAAAATTGCAGACTCGGTTTGATTGAATCTGTACATGAGGGATAATGAATAAGTGCAACATCCCACACGCCTCCTTAGGCGGTCTTTAACTGAAATACATACTACGACCCAATCACTAATATTCTTTCAGACACCTTCACATGTAGGCAGATAAATGAGGAGGGAAAATGGGAAAGGTCGGAATGGACAACCTGTGTTGCTGAATTTTTTTAAATAAATATATTTTGTTGGTAGTCTAAGTTCATTTTAATTAAATTACAAACACTTATCTTAACGATCAGTGTGTTCATTACTGGTACAGCAATTTTAGTAAATACTTTTTATAGCAGTATTTGATTTTTTTGGGAAATACTTAAAAATATTACTATTACTTGCTGTTTTGTTATGTAAATTTAGTGTTTGAGATTATTTCTTGTCCAATAGGATTGCAGTATTTCAAATAAATCGTTACACATTTACTTCGGTAAATCGGCAAACTGTTAATCAGTGTATGCGCCTGACCAATTTAATTTGGTAAATATGTGCTAAGTAATAGAAGGAGCACTGAAACACGAGCTTATCTGATTTGTACGAGGTGGCGTAGCCCCCGAGTATAAATCTGATAGCCGAGTGTTTTTGTGCTCTTTCTGTTTTGTATCATAGCCAATAAAATACAATCATATTCCCAGTAATCAAAATTTGTGAACCCCAGAGAAAAGAAGCCAATCTGCGACCAGGTAAAAACGATACTCGACACCCCGCCCTTTTCGTCTGGGCAAATTGTCAGTTTAGTGAATGCACTGTGGACTGCTAGACATGGCATGTTCTGACGAAATGGATTTGAATCGCGTTAGTGAAAATATCTTTCTTTCCCAAATTCCCTTGGATTTTGAACTAGAAAATATTAATGATAATGTGGTTTATTCACAAATGGTTTCGGATTTTGAGAATAGCACAGACAGAGATACGTCTTTTGATCTGGGGCTCGACTTTCTAGAAGATCCCGAGATTTTGAACAATAGCACGAGGTTTCAGACAAATGTTCTTAAGTTGGAAACAAACAGATGTGTTGAAACTGTAAGATCAGAAATAAACGATGAAAGGTTTCGAAAACAAGCTACGGACACGGAACTCGAAGAATTGAAGTCTTCGAAACGCAACAAAAATACTGCAAAGAACACTAAATGGGCTTTTAATATATTTGAAACATGGCGACAACATAGACAGGCAGATAACATTCCAGAAATACATATCATGGAAAAACCGACTTTATCTTCTGGCTTATTCGTTTTTAATGGAAGTTAGAAACCAGAAAGGAGAGGAGTATCCCCCAAAATCTTTATATCTAATTATGTGTGGACTTTTGAGACTTTTGCGCGAATGTGGAGTGCACGACAAGAACATTCGCAGAATCAATAACAATTTTAGACAGTAAAATAAAAAAACACTTTTGGACTAGGGACTTGGCACAAAAACGAAACAAGCTGACCCAATATCTAACGAAAACGAAGAGAAATTGTGGGAAAAAGGTGTTTTCGGAATGAAAAATTCTAAAAATTTGCAGTACACAGTCTTTCTCTACGCATGTAAATTATTTGGGCTACGAGGAAGAGACGAACACCTTAACCTTCAGTGTAACCGGTTTGAAATTGGCGAAGACGACGGTGGACGATTTATACGATATATTGGTCGAGGCTCAAAAACATAGCATTATGGCCTTGGACAGATGTCAATTAAAAACAAAGATATCAAACATTACTGTAAATCAGGTATGTTCTTTCCTATTCAAAATAAATTAAATTATTCATTACACTCAGAATTTAGCGTCAAGTCTTTTTGACCGATTTGATGCAGTTTTATCTCCCAATAAATATCGCAAAATAAAATGTTTTCAATTAAAAAGATCGACATTTTTTATGCTAGTAAATCAAATATTGTACATGTATAATATTGGTGATTTAAAGTGCGTATATTCATTTTCGGTATTTTCACTGTAAAAAAATATTTTCGCTGACCACTTTTTTTCTAAATTCAGCCTATGCACAAAATTTAAGTAGAAGTATTTCAATTTGTAATGTCTAAAAAGAAAAAAATGTTTGTGGTATGCAAATTACTATATTTAGCCACCCGTGAACTATTTTTTTTTCAAACCACTTTAATTATGATAATTATCCTGTATTTGTGGAAAAAAACTTGACTGTTGTCTACGTATTTTATATTTACATCACTTAGAGCAGACGTCACATACGATCAGGCGACAATTCGTTGTAGTGTGCTAATTTTATTCATAAATAAAAAAAACCCAACAGTTTTTTTAATACGTTTGTTGTTTGATTTCACAGGTCCACAATGTATGGTGACTCATTTCGAGACTTATTTGAATGTCCTTGGAAACGATGGAGATTTTTATAGACGACCGCTGCCGTCAACGCAGAGTGGAACTATTAGATACGGGTACCAGCCGGTTGGTATAAATATACTCAACAAATTTATGAAGGAAATAGCTGAAAAGGGGTCATTACAGGGAAGTTTTACCAACCATAGTGGAAAACGCACGTGTGCAACAACTATGTATACTGCAGGAATTGATGAGCAGGAAATTATGGACAGAACTGGCCATAGGTCAGTAACCGCAGTGCGGAAATATAAACAGTCATCCGATCAAGTTCGAAAAATGGTATCTAATGTGCTTGATCTTAATAAGGAAGATACTGATCTCCATGTATCAAAAGTGCTTAAATACGAGAAAAATGAAAGTTCTTGTAAAACAACATCAGATAAGTCTGAAACCACTGTTTCAAATAACATTGAGAAAAGACGTGATGCTCTGGCAGATCTTACAAACCAATCTGGCAAAGTTAATTTCACGGGATGCACGTTTAACTTTTGAGACATCCCGCTATAATTACAATTTAAGAAGTTAGAAATAAAAATTTAGAAAATTGAGATTTTATTTATTTGATGTATGTTAATAAAGTTTAATAAAGTTCATATCGTTTTTATTTGCTTCTGTTTGGACCTCAAACGGGCAATACCCGCACTCCAGTAATCGCACTCTACTATGCTGAAAATGAAGCCACACCCCTTCACTTAACACACGTGCCCTACTTGGTATAGGATTTAACTCTGACACATTTTCTACAGAAAGGTCCCCAAACTATGATACAATGTTTGTTACCGAGTGCTGTATTTCTACATTAACCGCCAAGAACACAGCTGTTCAAAAATAAATAATTATGCCATTTCATGCCCGAATGAGGTCAAATTTAGATATTATATCACTTAAATAAAAATGAATATGTTGTTGGAATATATGGACAAACTGAGTATAAATTATGAATTAATAAGAAGTACCACATATCTTCAATAACTATTTTACGTGCTGCGCCTGTTGCGTGTTACCATGGTTATTCAATGTCAAAGAAAACGCGTGTTCATCATAATAAATTAAAAAACTTATGCATAAATTGTAGAAAACATTTTACGATCCATATACATATGAGAATGTTCTAAATTGGATGAAATATGAATATGCAAGACTCTCAGTCCTATTACTTTTTGAGCAACCCTCGTATAATGAGAAAATAGCAGATTACACAGCAATGGTCGAAAAGAATTCAAACTCATTATGGGAAAATAACTGTTATTAAAACATTGGCTTTATCAAAAATCAATCATCTACTTATTTCTCTTCCAAATCCGCCCAACGAAGTAATCAAAGAACTAGAAACTATATTTTTTGAATTTTCTTTGGAATAACTCAAGAGACAAGATTAAACGAGAAGTATATTATTAAACCGATTTCAGAAGGTGGCTTAAACATGATTGAACTAAAATCCTTAATTCAATATATTCTTTAATATTTTGTTGAAAATGTGTCAGAGTCACATCAATGTTCAATGAAAACAAAAAAATGGAAAAACATCATCGAACGTTCTTTTCAGAATATATATAAACTTTCAAAATTGGGTCCTGACTTTATAAAAAAAATCAGTCACATAGAATCGATAACCACTTTTGGAAAGATGTTTTCTAACCGTGGACTATATTTTATCCAAAAGTACAAATAACTAATTAGCAAGAGTATCTTAAGTAACCAGCCTTGTTCATTCCAACAGTGACGGACGGAGGTTCATCAATTTTTTATAATAATTTGTTTCAAAAAGGTATTACATTTGTTGCTGATTTGATAGATAATGACGGTCAGTATTCAACAAATAAACATAAATTTCCTGCAATACGAGGGACTTTTAAGATCCCTAACAAATTTTAGAGCTTAACTTGAAATATTTACTGCTCAATTTAATACATTGAAAACCAATCATTCCCAAACAAAATTAAGTCATCACACAAAACATAAAAGGTAATCTACCTATTTATGAAATATTAGTAAACAATAAAGAACTACAATATGATGATGAACTCTCAAAAAAAGTTCTTTTTGGTATATATAACTGATCGAAAGAAAAAGGATGAAACATTAAAGGTTATTTTTTTGTTGCAAAAAAAAAAATATTTACACGTGAAGGTATAATAACTCAAACTTTTCATAATACGTTAGTTTTTCATTATAATGTAGAAAAGTATATTCAATATTCTTCCTGTAACTGGGATGAATTTAATAATAGACGGTCTCCTTATCAAACTCTTGTCAATATTACAGCTCGTAATTGAATAATTATCTGAATATACTCTTACCCCACATTAAAACACAAGGAAATTTAATGTTTATAACAATCTTAAAAAATAATAATAAACTATAATACCATCCAGAGTCAGAGAGGTGTCATATACATGTAGAATTTTTTTCTCATTGTCTTCTTTCATTATAATGTAATACATATATTTTTGTGACACATCATAAGAAAAAAGCTTCGGGCCACCAGTACATCATACATACATATTTTACACTTCCAATAGAGATGATATTTACTCTCTTTAGGTCCCATTTAGAATCGTGTGGTAGAAAAATGCTTTAATTTCAAACAATTACATGTATGCTGTTTTACATCAACATACAAAATTATATAGATATTGAGATTGATGGAGCTGTGATATACATGCTTGACTCATCGTGAAGTCGGGGGTACTAGCTAGTACTCGCATGGGGCGTGCGTTGACGCAGGAAGACCGCCTTGGAGCTTCTAGGCCCAATGTAGTGCTCTGGTTGAGATCAGGTCCACGATAGAGTAGGCGGAGACAGTTCTGGCTGATTTTGATATTATTTGTTTAAATATTTTTATGTAATATGTAATTGTGTATTTTGAAAAATTACCTTTAACCAGGAAGAAAAACTATTTCTATAAAGGGAAGTAAATTTGTTAACAAATGTTAGGTAAACTATAGTAGTTATCCTTCTTTATGAGACATGGCTTTTAGAAGCATGGAAATGTGGTCATTGTTTAGCTACACTATTAATACATATAAAGATTCTCTGATAATAGAAATATGTCGATAAACTATTCCGTTAGGAGACATGGAATTGTGGTTATTTTAATTAAGATAATCCTTGTCCATGGTGTTGATAACTCTACCTACAATGTAATTAATAATGTGAATATATACATAACATAATACTTTCATATTATACTTTTTTACTCATTTTCTAGCGAAGACCTATTCTGTTTTTCGTATACACTATTCGTTTAGGTTATCTTGCTGGGGCACTGAGGTGAAAAGGATCAGAAAATAACAGTATATAAATGAATCTAAAAGATATCTCACAAAACCATCTGTTTATAAATACCATTTAATATAATTATTAAACCCCCGTATTACAATGTTTCTCTAACCAATAATTATATAATCACATTTCAAAATTATATTATAAATTATTATTATTATTATCTTTATTTCCTCCATAACTGAAGAGCATTTACATTATATATATTAGAGATAGAACAAAGGATCATATATACAGTAAATATAAATACAATTTTTTTTTAGAATTATATAAATTAGTAAAGAAAAGGCATAATTATAATATGTACAAACATATATATTTATACTAAAAGATAACTAATGCAATTTATTTGTGATATCTATCAACAAATGTCAATTGAATGAATAAAAATATATATAAAGGGAATAAGCTACTTAGTTGCATAGATATCAGGTTGTATATATCAAGAGCATCAGAATTGAGCTTGTTTAGTGTAACAAAATTGCTTAGGTGAAGGCAGAGGTAAATTCCAAATCAATTAAGTAGTTTAAAGTTACAATAATTTCAATTTTGAGGAAAGACGATGAATAATTATTGGAAAAATAAATTTTATGATATTTAAATGATTGCCAAAAACACATTATGTAATTAGTCGTAACCGAAACGAAATTATCAAGGCGATTAAGATGTGTTTAAGCTAGGCCAGTTGTTGTTGTTTTATATATGAATAAGGGCACTTACGCAAACTATCAATTATTGACTATCTATAATCTACATTGTCTATGATTTAAATTGAGCAATAGTAAAAAAAAGGGAATTCTTAATGAAAACAACACTTGTATGTTAACCTTAAACCGAAAACGAAACATTAAGGTGTGTAAGTTGTGTTGTGAACAAAGAGTAATGATAGCACAAAAATGTACATTTATAATAGGAATATTCATAAAACAAACATAAATAATTGAAAATATATAACATTCAGTATTAAATCTTTATGTACACGTTCATAACTCAATATAACTTAATGCAATGAAGTTATTCGCCATCTGCTTATATCACAGTTTATACATTGTTTAGGTAGTCATGCTATAGACACTTGCTAGGAACAACTTAAAACATGATACTCTCAGGCTATCGTTCATGTCATAAGAATCAAAAACACTAAACATTTCTAAAAGTTGTGATTCTGGTGAAAAGGAACAAAACATTTCGAATTGTTGTATGCCTAATATGTGACAGGTTAGACCATAATGTAGATCTGATACTCTCCATTTTCTCACATGTAACAATTCACAATTTCAACTTCATGAACTCGCAATTTCAACTTCATCAATTCACAATTTCAAGTTCTCAAATACACAATTTCAACTTCATAAATTCACGATTTCTACATACATGATTCACGATTTCAATTTCATGTATTCAAGATTTCATCTTCATGGATTTACGGTTTCAACTTCACGAATTCACAATTTCAACATAATGAATTCAACTCCATAAATTCACGTTTTGAACCTCACGATTTCAACTTCGAGAATTCACGTTTTCAACTTCGTGAAGATGAAATCTTGAATTTGTGAAGCTGAAATCGTGAATTTTTTAACTATTGGAGGAAATAAAAGAATATAATAGATGGTTGAATATCGGTCATATTTAAAGTTCTTCATGGCCGTCTTGTCCTTGGCTGATATATTAAATGTAAAGGCAATGATATAACAAATAGATATTAAATTTAATTCAAATTCGTTTAGAGTGTTTAGATTTTGTTCAATTATGAATTTCTGATAAAGAAAACAAACCCTGTTATATAACAATAAATCATCCAAATTAAAGAAACAAAACACATTATATGCAATAAGATTACCCATCACTCATTGTGGGTGTTTCAGGGTGAATAGTTTTTGTAGATTCTGATTCATTTCGCAGCGTCCATATTATTTTGTACTGTCTTCTGTTCTGATGTCTGTTCTAGTTCGATTTCACTGGCGTCATGAATACGAGAGAATTCACCTGCGTTTTTATTTATGGGCATGTTATTGTTACCATACGTAGGATTAGAAGCACCTTTACTGTCCTCCAGACTTTTTTCTTTCATTTGCGTGACTGAAATTATTTGCATGAAATAACATTCAGTAATTTACAAGAAGACCAGTACCACAATGGTAAACAAAACAAAATAAATAATGATGATAAATGTGAATTATTTTTAAGCTTAACACTGTAATATCAATATTTAAACTTGATGTTTGATATATTTCGCCTAGATAACAGTCATGTTTACCTTGATTAAAAATAATTGCAGTAAACAATCTAAATTGACACTTTTAATGTGCATGACAAGCAGGAAAAGATTAAAGAAAAAAATAATCTTTAGCTCTGTGCAAAGAAATGTTATTCTTTTTTATTTGTTTAATTGTCATAACTGCACAAATCGAAGTTAGACGCCTTGGCGAAATTCAAATTGTGGAATTTCGTTTAAATATAAACAGAACTCTAAAAAGCACTGTCTACTTTTTACAAGTTCATGCATTCAACTTAACTTACGTTTGTAAACAGTTATCTTTAACATCTTCCATGTTATATAAATTGGTATAAGTCCGACCACTGGAATACTTCCTAATATAGTCATCAATATCCGCTTACTGACCTCAGACTCTTCGCGATCTATAATCAAACGTTTTTAAAAGTCTGTAAGAAGATACCTTCGCCAAATGTGTAAACTACCATATGACTAAAAACGTGTTTCAAATTTATCGGATATAAAGCATCATTATACAGAAATAATCTAAAAACCTTGTTTACCACATATACTTAATAAATTTGGTTACAGCAAGTGTTACATTTAAATTGTAAGTGTTTAAAAAATAAAAAAAAAACCTGTTGTGACTAAAATATTGAGAAAAATGGTACTGTTACATCAAAATCTCTAACGTTTCATGATTCAGGCTGGTGGTCAATTGTGTATACTATTATTCTTATATTATTGACAACGTAATTACTTGCACGTCTTCTTATATTATGTATTTTACATTGTAGGTAACACATAACTAGAAGCTGGAGTAGAATGATAAAGCACAGAACTAGTACGACTATAATGATGATTATATCAACTTCAGTGTCTTTCTTCTCCGTTGGATGAAGTGCTGGTGAAAAAAAACAAAACAAGTATAAGGTCAGCAATAAGAATTACTTGCGCCATAATCACTTGGCAATGTCTGATATTGAGTCAAGACATTTCCCTAAATAATATTTATCACTTAAAAATAAATACAGTTATTAATGAATGTGTGTTCACAGCTAAGTTTGAATTTATCAAAGAGGCATAGATAATAAATAAGGCTTTAGATGTAGTGAACAGACGACAATTTATTTGAATAGACTAGTACTAATTACATTTAAAAGATACATCAATTTGTTTTATTAAATCATTCATCTTTTTTTATTTCACAGAATTACCTTTAGCTGCACAAAAAACAGTCTCCCATGAACCAGTCATTAGACATGTGATGGTCGGACTACTCGGATCATATCCTTTATTGCACGTCACATTAGCTACAGACCCAATAATTGAAGTTTCATCAAGTGAAACAATCCCATTTTCAATTGATGGTACAGGGCCACAACCTGAAATAAAAGTCCGAAATATCACAGCATCACAATCACTGTTTCGACGCCGAGTTGTTCTCAAACGATGCGGCGACTGAACTGTGCTCTAGGAAAATTCAATGTGACTGACTACCATGAGCTGGAGTTTTAACTACCAACATGCACCACCGCCATACGTTCTAAAACACGAACGATTCTATCTGGGCGTCCGTAATATACATCCGTGTTGCCAGCGCTTACAGTACGGAGTTTTATTCGTATGCATGAGAAATGTCAAAATGTTAAATTTCATTTAAAAGATAGATAATTTTGTTTTATTAAATCATTCATCTCTTTTTTATTTCACAGAATTACCTTTAGCAACACAAGAAACAGTCTCCCATGAACCAGTCATTAGACAAGTGATGGTCGGACTACTCGGATCATATCCTTCATTACACGTCACATTAGCTACAGACCCAATAATTGAAGTTTCATCAAGTGAAACAATTCCATTTTGAATTGACGGTACAGAACCACAACCTGAAATAAAAATGTGTAAATTATAACAGCATCACAATCAATGTTTGACGTAGAGTTCTCAAACGATGCGGCGGCTGTACTGTGCTCTAGGAATATTCAATGTGACTGACTACCGTGATCTGGAGTGAAAACTACCAAATGTACCACTGCCATGAGTTCTGAAACATGAACGATTCTGCCTGTCGTGTCCGTAATAAACACCCGAGATGCCCGCGCGCACAGTACGGATTTTTATCCGTATGCATGAGAAATGTTCCAGCAAAAAACTTTTTTAACCTAAGTTTTAATCCATTTTTTGGCGTTGGGGGCAATTTTAATTTCAAAAATTCCAGAAGTAAGACGCCCTATGAGTTTTTCAACATTCGCATTGGACCTGGAAACATCATAAATACCAGGAAAATTGTGACCTAAGATTCACTGTTTATCGGCGTGTAAACCGCTATGAAACTTTGAACAACCTAACAAAATATATATGAAAAGAAATATAGGTCAAAACCTCACAAAGCAAAACGCAAAATATCCATTGCCACAATAATAAAGTTAAAACTTAGCAGAAGCAACTTTACATACTGTTATCAAAAAACTATCTTGCCGCGAACAATCGTAAAAGAATGGATCACAGCATGATACAACTGGCCGTCCCATTACAGACCACTTACAAGTTTTAATAAAGTTTCCTTTTAAAAGGAAAGGCTTGCTCAGTTGTGTCATCATTTTATTATCACAATTTTTTTTTTGAATTATAGTATTTGTATATCATAAAGGGTTTATATAGTTTTTTCTCGAAAAAAAAGTTTCACATTTAAAGGGATAGGCAGGGTAAGCCCAAGACTGGACGAGCGCCTGTGCCCATTTGTTTGAGCACCAGTGTTATGCGTGCAAATATGGACCAGAAGTCCACTGATTATAACTGACCGGGAACATGCTGACGATAACAATAGCAACTTTTTTTGTAAAAATGAATATTTTTTGTCAAAAACGATTCGAAATCTGTTCTCTATTAAAATAATCAATCGTAAAATACTAACATTGGCTCTCACGTGGAGATCAATCTATCGTACTGAAGGGAAACAAGTGTGCACATTTCATTTCCACTTTTTTCGCAGAGAGAGTCATTCGTTTTGGCAGTTGCTAATTTCATTTCTATAGCAGCTTTAGAGACAAGTGAATGCACTAAAAGACTTCGTTACGTGGTAGATTTTACCAATTAATAAGCATGTATCAACTATGTTACACCTAAAATATCTATGATCAACAACACAGGAGATCAGCACGTGGTAAGGTTAATGATATGCATGGGCTATTTTTAGATTACCTCACCAAGCCGTTTAAACTATGTTTTCAGTAGATCTAAATATAACTTGATCAGGCACTAATATTCTGCGTAATTCGGTCACGAATCTTTTGGTATGCAGGACCGCCCTTTGGAGACGGAATACTACTATAGTAACCATTCTCTATTGTATAACACTAATAAAAGACAAAAAACCAATTATAAAAGAACTAACTTTTGCGTCTTTGAAAAAGAATTTAAACGGAATCAAGTAAAATAGAAAAACAATCTGGGATTACCAAAAAAGTAACTAAAATAGCTTAGATTTCCGTAATATCACTTCGTCTGATTCCGCAGTAATGACGGATTCGCCCGAAATGTCACGATTGCAATCGGGAACAACCTCGGCTATTATAATTAAATCCGAAGAGTGACGGAAAGGGCCGAAAAGTTGCGATTGGCGAGACGATTGCAGCTGGTTTCCCGTTCAATCATGCACTTACAAATGTAAGCAGGAAACCACCTAACCGGAACAACTTTTCCAAAACAAATGGGCTTGCAGCCGTGGCTGCAAGCCAAAAACGGATATTAAGTACTACACCGTTGCATACCGTTTAACATGTTTTACTACGGTCTATCACGCTTTGTATCTCCATAGTGACTGTCGCGGCTAAAGTTTAATTCTGGCTGCATCCGGCAATTACGGTCTGTCACGTCCGCCTTTTGCGCTCTCCCGCATTGTTTCATGTTCATCCAGTTTTCCTCCAATGTTTGCCGTGTCCGCCGTAAACATATAGCGTAAGCATACTGAACAGGAACATTAGGACAAATTTATCGCACATTTCTAGATATCAGACATCTCATAAGGCTATAAGATAAAATTTATTTTATAATATTCATGGCATCAGCTTATTTACATTCTCAGTTTGTAAAATAAATATAAGTTATATTTAAAAATCTAATAAAAATAATAATGATTACGAACTGTAGAATTACCATTAATGGAGCACAGAGCAGTTTCCCATTTTGCGGATGATTGGCAAGTAATAACCAGTTTATCAGAAGTATATCCAGATTCACATATCACATTCGCTACAGATCCAAACACTGTGCTACTTCCATTAACAAGTTTGTATTGTCCAAAATTGAGTTCTGGTAGTGGTCCACAATCTAGATTAATTCATTCAACTTCCTTATTATATATTTTATCTTTGTTTAGAGGTGTGACAGCTTATTCAGCGTATATTGTGTATAGTTTTAACATAACCAGACCAGAATCAGTTAATGAACCAAAAAGGAGTTAAAACTTTAGAAAAAAGGCCAAGGATCTTTAGCAGCACATAGCAGATTATATATATGATAGAGATTTCTTATAAACTAAAGTACTTTTGGGATACAAACTTTGCTTATTTTGGTCTGAATCAGAAAGAAATGTTGAAACAGTTACTGTCTGAAGCTCAGACCTCAAAATCATGTTTATTTTTTAAAATACTATTCTACAATAATTCAATATTAAGAAATGAGATAGAAGTTATTTTCAAATTTGAATGAACTAAAACAAGCTTTGTAAAAGCTTGAGACAGAGTAGGTGTTTTACTGATAAAACAAATAATAAAACATTAATTATCCTGTATCAGCTGGACATAATTCATCTAAAGGAAAGCACATACGAACATAAATGAATCAATGGTAATTGAAATAAAATAAAGAACAGAACTTAATTCCTAAATAACTTTATCTAAAAGCTGCATGTGGAAATTCAAAAATTATGTAGTCGTAGAGTATGATATTCTGTTAGTAGATGAAGCATATTTGTTTAACGAGACTGACACAGCTCTTTGCGAACTGTTTTTATGAAATATGCGAAGAATTTTTGTATGCTTATGAAAAAATCTAAAGTGGTCTAAAATATACTAGGTCATTATATATTCTGTTTCTAGATGTTAAATAATCATTGATATATTTTAATCTATATATTTATATCATTCACAATTTTCTTGTTTATATTTCGGAATTACCTTTAACTGCACAAGAGACATTCTCCCATGAACCAGTCATTAAACAAGTAATGTTCGCACTACTCGGATCATATCCTTCATTGCACGTCACATCAGCTACAGACCCAAATGATGAATTCCCATCAAGTGAAACAATCCCGTTTTCAATTGATGGTACAGTACCACAGCCTAAAACAAATTATTTTTAACAGCACATCGGAACAAATTTTGTTAAAAAGCGCCAAAGAAATGTTACTGGGTTATCAAACCATTTTGCAAGTAAAGCACATTTAAAATCCCACAGGTGAATATTTAACCGTTAATTCATTACTTGTCGTTGATTAAACTTATAAACATTTGGAATAAATTTAATAATAATAAAAAATTAAGTAATAATAATTAATAAATTATGTAATAATTAGTGGTTAGATAATAATGAAAATAATTTTAATAATCCGTAAAAGTAAGTAAAATTAAGCTGGAGTAAAGTTTTGATTTATAACTAAATAAGTTTATCAATAACTCTTACTGCTCCCGACTATTTTGTGTGGATGATATTTACAAGAGCCTGAATTAAGTTGGATTTAACAAAAAGGAAGATACCATTAAAATTCATGACTTGGATACTGACCAAAGGACTTAGTTAGGTCACAAACGGCCATCATTCAGTCAAAACCCATGTAAGAGATATGGGTCTTGTAAAGTGACTTCTAGTTATATCACAAAGCTAGTATTAAGATAAAAGTAGGTATCTTAAGTATATTCGAAGATTGATGTTGTATGCAAATCTCAAACCAAAAATGTTCAAGAAAGTGAAAAAGGGTAATTATTTAGTCATAACTCATGTCAAAATTTTTGACCTTGAACATACACCATAAATTATGATCCAGGAGAAATTAATAAATTACAGACAGACCCCGGACACTCTTGCCTGGTTACACCAGCATTTTGATATCCATCCAAAATCTTCAGAAAGGAATTTGTATAAATAACAAAACATTTACCAATTCTTTTAATGACAATATACTGTTTATGAGAATAATATGGACTTTCAACTTAGGCAACAATTCATTGTTGATACCAATAAATCAAGTAAATGTTATTTGTAAACAAAAAACATATAATTTCGATGATAAATGATATACTTACGCACAACTCAGTTCCCTTTTGTTTGACACACACGGATGCTTCATTAGAAAGGTAACTGGCCTCAAGACCTCCGGACAGGTTCGATCTTAAAGAAATAATGTATGTCAAACGTTATTTAAAGTTTCACTGTACAAGAGGTTTCGTTGTTACAGTAATTAATGGTTTCGATAAAAGATTGAAGTAGAAGAACAATATTTCTAACAATATAGAAAATTGAATAACTATGCAGAATCTATATAATTAAATATATGTTAGTTTCTTGACGTGCTTTTTAGTGATTAAAACTATATGTTAGATAAACATTAGTAACTATTTCATGCAATTATGATGTAAAATAAGCAGGAAGTCACAAATCAGCGAATTGAAATGCTTGTTCATCGATACTTTCATTGCCGCGATGATTTTCCCTAAAAGTTGTGTTTATCGAATTCGTAATGGAATAAATTTAAATAAACATCTTTGAATTTACCTTGACAAGTCGAGATCTGTTCGTCAGACTCATCAGTGCAGTCGGGAAAATTGTCACATTTTTGGCTCTCGAGTATACAATCTCCATTATCGCATCTCCACTCATTTGCTGAACATGGTGCTATTAAATATTACACATAGAACAATAGTTTATCATGTAACATCATTCAAGATAAAAATTAAACACATACCAGTACAAAATAAGTTATATATACATGAATGTTTACTTTATTTTCTTAGTAACTATACTTACAGATCCATTTACCAACTCAGAAATAACTAAGTAATATAATATAGGAAAAGATAAGACAAACAAACCGGGGAAAATAAATTGTTATCAATCGGCTTACGTTTTTCTGTACAATTTGCAATCGGCCATGATCCATTAGCTTGACAACTTATATTTGGTGTATCTGTTTTATAACCGGAATCACAAGTAACCTCGGCTGTTGCTTCATAAGAAAAATCGTTCTCATTGCTTAGTGTAATGTTTCCATTGTCGATACTTGGAAGATTACCACATCCTAGACATGATCATATGTCACAAATTATTATAGCAATCAACAATGAAATTCTGTTAATTTCGAGTAAATAGAATTGACAGTATTTGTTTGAATAAGTAAAACAATTTTTTCTCTATTGTATATTATTAAATAACAAGCCAATTTTGGTTCTTAAATACGGCGAAAAATCTTCAGTCAAACAATGACCCCAATGCAAAGAGGAAATCTTTCCTGAATCTTAAATTGAAAAAAATGAATAAGCGTATATTATTGAAAGTAGTTAATAGTAACATAGCGTTCATTGCGTTATTCAGCGAAAAGTACCAATTTAAACATACCTGCACACCATGTTTCCGGTTGGGAACTGCAAGTCAGCTTATAGCGCTCACCCGTAACTGAAGCTAAAATAACGTCAAATATGAATCATGTATAAATCAAACAAACTGATAAGTAAAATAAATATTTCAAATTATCTGCCAATGCCCACACAAACATGGATTAACAATAATTGCTTTAATATAATAATGCAAGCATCATGTTCCAACAAGTATGAAGCGCCATAGTGTAGTCAGGTACGGTTTGTCAGCGTACGGTATGGTACGGACATATACAGAACATTATTGTGAAAGAGTTGTTCCCCTTTGTATTACATGTACGCCATTTGTTGCCGATTCTTTAGGCAATATTAATAAACTACAAAACTCATAATATTTGTGTGTTTCTATACCGTTAAACCATACTGGCGTGGTGGCATCAGGAAAAAGGACTCACTCTCAATCTGCAACCCAGTAAATTTTGCGGACACTGTTGTGGACATTTTCACGTCAAAATAAGTGCAAAAAAAAAACGGATAGTTCTACTCTACTGCGTAGTGACAAAACACATAAACATTTACAATAATGGCTCAAGTACGTGCACCCAAGCAATGGTGTTTGACCAAACAAGCAACTATTACATCGTTTGAGTCTTGGAGACAAAAATTTACAATATACTTTGTCCCTGGATCCCAATTTTGCACCGTTCCTAGTTGAGGGATTTCAGTGGGAGCGAAAAACAAACACACAAACCCAGAACGCGGATTTACTGATGATGGCGAATCAGTTCCTGAGGCAAAGAGGCGCACAGCTGCAAACAAAAAGTGATTTATCTAGAACTCATGTTAGGGCAAATTGCAAACTTCTGCCCAATAATTTCTCGTAACACTATCGTGAAAAAATGCAACGTCAATAAAAACTATTTGGCAGACAATTCGTTTACATTTCGGATTCCAGTCAAACAGGAGCACATTTTCTGGATTTTGACAGTATACAACTTCAACCAGGAGAGAGACCAGAGGATTTATACCAGCGTTTATCAAGTTTTATCGAAGATAACACATTAAAGAGAGAATGGTGGGCCTATCTCATATTGGGAACTGTACCAGATGAAGACGAAGAGATTACCCCAACAGTCGAAAACTTGGTTGTATTAACATGGTTGAGATTAATAGACAATCGTTTGCCGGCACTAGTAAAACAGCGCTACGGAACAGAACTTCGTTCAAGGACTTTAGCCCACACTTAAGCCTGAAATTTCTCTCGCTTTAGACAGTTTGCTAGACGAAATACATGCCGTAGCTGATGCAAAAGTCATGCGTTCTGCTTTAAAGGTTCTAAAGACAACGGAAAAATTTCGATCAATCTCTCGTGCCACCCCTTCGTGCCCCTTATGTATGTAAACAAGCTGGCCGAAGATCATTTCAATCATTTTCTCAGCAAATGCAAATTCTTACCTGAGGAAGACAAGCGTTATCTTTCAAGTGTTCGTCAAACTGTCTCGGACGAAACTGCGGGGGATCCGGAAATCGATCAAGAGTCTTACGAAGATGACAATCAGCAATCTCAATGCTATGGTATACATTCGGCTACTTCTAGACGTGTAAGCACCAAACAGTCTCCAACATTAAAAACATTTTATAAACATTTTTCCTCTGAATGTTACCCTAGATACTGGAGCAGAAATCAACATGTTGAAATTGTCTGTTGCACACTATATGGGAGTAACCTATTAAGAAAAGCAATCAACGTGCACTCCAGGCAGATGGTTCCACCCCATTAAAGGTGGCTGGCGAGACACATATAGTTCTTACTCGTGGCGAACAGAGTTTAACTGTTGAGGCATTAGTGGTTGATAAAACTTAGATGTGGATTTACTTGGTGGAATACCTTTCATGGCAACAAATGACATTATGGTTAGACCTGCAAAGCAACAAATTGTTATTCATGGTTCTGATACAGTGTTTTTATGCACCAGAGGTACCTGACTCGGTTTCTCACAGTGTTCGAAGGACCCAAGCTTTTTGTCCTTAGGTCAAGTTCCAATATGTCTTCAATTACATGGCAGGGATCTTACCTGGAGGTCAACTTTGCCAGACAACATTGATCCAGATGGCACACTTGCCATAGAGCCCAAGTTCGGAGCATCCAGTAACAAACAATGGCCACTTCCACAAGTTATTGAAGCAGTGTCTGGTAAAGTAAGACTACTGAATTCAACGACCAAATCCCATCCATGTGCATAAAAAAATGAACATGTTTGTCAAGCTCGCCACACTGTTGACTCTTATGATACAAAAGTTAAAGACTTTCAAGACACACCCCTGGTTCGTACTTGTCATGCCAAGATGACTACCAATAATCATTTCTCTGATACGGTATCAGTTGACCCAGATGCTATACTACCTGCAAATACTCGCCAGTGTTTCCAGAACATCTTAGAGCAATATGATAGTGTATTTGATAAGACTCTGTCTGGATATAATGGTTTTTCTGGGCCATTCCAAGCAGTTGTTAACATGGGCCCTGTTCAACCACCTCAGCGTAAAGGACGCCTACCTCAATATGCAAGAGATAAGTTAGTTGAGCTACAAGAACACTTCGGTGATTTAGAACAGCAAGGAGTGTTTTCGCGCCCAGAAGATATCCCAATTACAGTTGAATACTTAAACCCTTCTTTCTTGGTAAAAAAAGGTCAGGGAGGTTTCGGTTTAGGTCACAGCGTTTGCTGATGTTGGTCGTTATGCTAAAACCTCAGCCTTCACTCATGCCAGACGTAGACACTATACTTCGTACAATAGGTCAATGGACATACATAATAGTAACTGACCTAAAACAAGCGCATTCTACCAAATTCCTTTGTCGAAGGAGTCCATGAAGTATTGCGGAGTAGCGACACCTTTACAAAAGGCCATACGTGTTTATACAAGATGTGCCATGGGTATGCCAGGCTCAGAAGAAACGGCATTGGAAGAACTCATGTGTCGTGTGCTAGGTGATTTATTGCAAGAAGGTGTTGTGGCGAAACTTGCAGATGATTTTGTACATCGGTGGAAACACTACAGGACGAACTCCTTGCCAATTGGACCCGTGTATTAGATGCTTTTACAGAAAAAACAACTTGAAACTGAAGCCCACAAAAACCATCATATGTCCAAGATCCACTACGATTCCTTGGATGGATATGGTCCCAAAAGGAAAATTTTCAGCAAGCCCACATCGTATAGCTTCTCTTTCGGCTTGTTCCACCCCCTCAAACTGTCCATGGGTTACGATCATACATTGGGCGCTTACAAGGTGTTGGGTCGTGTTCTACCTGGTTGTTCGTAAATTGATAGCTCCACTCGACAACATTACAGCTGGTGGGAACTCTTCAGACAAAATCGTTTGGGATGAAGCCTCACTTAAACATTTTCAAAACACTCAGTCAGCACTAAATTCAAACAAGTCAATTGTCCTTCCTAGACCTACAGACCAACTTTGGATAGTCACTGATGGGTCAGTCAAGAAACGTGGCATTGGCGCTACATTATACGTTACGCGGCATGGCAAGCTGTTTACTCGCTGGATTCTTCAGTGCCAAGTTACGAAAAAACACCAGGTCACTTGTTACCTTGTGAGATAGAGGCTCTTGGCATTGCAGCCGCAGTCAAGCACTTCAGTCCATACATTATACAGTCCAGTCAGCAGACGTGTGTGCTAACAGACAGTAAACCGTGTGTTCCAAGCAATTGATAAGTTATGTAGAGGCGAGTTTTCAGCTAGTCCAAGAGTGACATCCTTTCTTTCTGTTGTTAGCCGATATCAAGTACATGTTAAACATCTTGCTGGTTCTGCCAATGTCCCATCCGATTTTGCCAGCCGCAACGCACCAGAATGTGAAAACCCCACTTGCCAAATATGTACATTTATTCATATCACTGAGGATTCTGTTGTTAGAGCGATTAACATAGAGGACGTACTTAACAGTAAGAGCCGCTTACCATTCACATCCAGATCAGCTTGGAAAGATATTCAGTCAGAGTGCCCAGACCTTAGACGCGTTCATTCACATTTATTACAAGGCACTAGGCCTTCAAAGAAACTAACAAATGTTAAAGATGTCAAACGTTACCTCAACTCTGTATCTATTGCCAAGGATGGTATACTTGTCGTAAAACATACTGAATCCTCTTGTGTCTTCGGTTGACCTAATTGTCGTACCCAGATCTGCCATTGATGGTCTTATCACCGCCTTGCATATCAAACTTGACCATCCATCAAAACATCAAATACTACAGGTTTTGAAGAGACATTTTTATGCCTTGGACATGAGCCAAGCAGTTGAAAGAGTATCTGACATGTGTCATAGCTGCGCGTCTTTACGTAAACTACCAACAGGGTTTTGTACTCAATCCTCAGAAGACCCTCCTGAGGTAGTAGGAATGAGTTTCGCTGCAGACGTCATGAAACGTAATAAACAGTTAGTACTTGTGTTAAGAGAAACATCAACTTCATACACTGTTGCCTCCATAGTAGAAAATGAAAGAAGAGATACTATAAGAGATTCCTTAGTATGCCTGTGCACTGAGTTACATCCAATTCATGGACCTCCTGCCGTCATTCGAGTTGACGCTGCTCCATGTTTTACATCTTTGAGAGATGACGCCATACTCCGTCGTCTGAATATAACCTTAGATATTGGTCGCGTGAAAAATGTTAACAAAAAAACCCTGTAGGAGAAAAAGCAATTCAAGAGCTTGAAGATGAGATCATACGTATTGAGCCAGATGGCGGTTCGCTTTCTAAGGTTCAACTGGCGATTGCTGTCGCGAAACTGAATTGTCGCATCCGTCGTGAAAGGATTATCAGCTAGAGAGTTGTGGACGCAAAGAAATCAGTTTACTCATGAACAACTTCCTATTTCGGACAGAAATGTTATTTCTCAACAGTATCAGGCACGTTTAGAAAATCACAGTGCAAGTGAAAAGTCCAAAAGCTCTAAGTCATCTGTGAAAGCCTCTCATGTTAGTGTAGGAGATATAGTTTACTTATATTCTGACAAGAATAAATTACATTCCAGGCAAAGATACCTTGTAGTGTCAAAAGAAGATGATTGGTTTTACGTAAAGAAGTTCATCGGTAACCAGTTACGCGCTTCCTCGTATAAAGTGAAACAAAACGAATGTTTCCGCGTTCCCACAGAAATACAAAATTTTAATCTTTCTAAGTGCAAATTCCAGCAAGACAATGATAGCGACGATATAGACAGTGACATTTCTGTTCCGCAGGACAACGTTCATATTCCGCCTTCATTAACTGCACCACTAGGAGCTACAGAAATGCCTGAAGTTCAGAGTCCTCCGAGTGTTAGTGGAGAAATGGACACACATGAACCTGACACTGAAACATCTCTTAGTCTTACTGACAGTACTAACTCTAGTTTAAGTTATACTAATGAGGGGACTGAATTACATTCAGAAAGACCGCAGAGGCTCCGCAAGCAACCTAAATACCTTGATGATTACATTACATAGACATATACATAATTAATAAGTTACCATTTTAATAACTGTTTATATCATTGTTTTGTTAAACGTTTATGGATTTGATTATTAAGAGTGTCTCCATTATTAGACTATATTTCATCACTTAGTTTATCTTAAAAGGATATGTATACGTTATTAAGTTAAATTTCAAAAAGAAAGAAAGGTAGCGCCATAGTGTAGTCAGGTACGGTTTGTCAGCGTACGGTATGGTACGGACATATACAGAACATTATTGTGAAAGAGTTGTTCCCCTTTGTATTACATGTACGCCATTTGTTGCCGATTCTTTAGGCAATATTAATAAACTACAAAACTCATATATTTGTGTGTTTCTATACCGTTAAACCATACTGGCGAAGGTAATATTGTGCTTTGATATAATAATTTACATAAAGATTCAATATAAAAGATTTTACAAAATAACAGCCATAGTTTGTTGAAAACCATCGCCACGGCCATCAATCGTCGCACAATACTGTCATTCAAAAAGTAAAGAAACTATAAAGAAAGTGAGAGTATTTTATTTTATTTTACTGCAGAACCGATAAACGTTTTTTGTGCATATTGAAATAGAATACCTGAAAATGATTGAACCTTTCTAGTATTACCTTAAAGTGTCAAATGTAACCACATCTTATGCATATAATACAGGAAACTTAATTTGTTCGAACTGTTTATAATACAGGTACATTTGTATCTGTATTTATTGTTCGTTTTCAGAATAGTTGTATAATGTTGGTGTTGAACGCAGCACATATACCGCCTTACATCTTTCCGAACAATAATTATTGGTTATTTAGTTATTTACATTTGTTTAGTTCACAACCTTGATCTCTTTATTATAGATTCGACTTTGACTCGTACTCTTGAACTTGTTAATGTTGTGTTATATATGATAACATTTAACAGGCTCGATATATATCATGAATTTTACATAGTTCCATATAAATTAATATCGGTATACATGTATATAGTAAATTATTAAACATTGTGCCCCTTCCCGTTAGATTTATTCAGCTTGTATTAACAACAATATTGAAAATATTTACTGATATAGGAAGAATATACTTACCATCAAGTCCGACGAAAAATAAGCCTTGTTGGTTTGATGTACTGTTGTTGATGAAATCAATCTTTACGTAGTGACTATTTAATAATTTACTTTCTATGTTGTTATTGTAATGTTCATCACAACCAATCGTTGATAAGGTATTATTGTCTGTGTCGAGAAAAGTCAGATTCTGCTCACAATTACTCGTATCCAAATATAAGTCAGCATAAATTGTATTCATATTTATTTTTGATGTACAGGAGAATACTTCAAAGGAACACGAACAGGACGTTCTTCCAGTTGTTACAGCTGGTTAGATACAGGGGCTTGCCGTCTGACTCCTCCAGATGTCCATTAGAACATACTGACATTATTCGTGCACCTGGATGATAAAGAGCAACCAAAAAGAACAACGAAATTAGTATTTGTGACATGTTTATTGTATATACTTTTGAAATGATATTTTTTCCTGAATAGATCAATGAAAGCCTGTCATTATTAGTTATTAGTAACTTATTACATATTTACTTGAATTGATATAATAGTAAAAATGAATAATAGATTAACATTTTTTGTTATTAATTTAAATATTTAGTCCTACATTAGAATTTTTACTATATTTTTATTACTTACTTGGTATACAGTAATACTTTAAATAAACATATGAAATAGGCAGAACGCCTAGGGCACAAGTTATGAAGTCTGTTGGTTCTGTAGTTATATGCACATAGCAGGATGATTTTCCAGAACAATCACGAGTTACAGCTCGAATGTCGTTTATCTCGGCTTCAACAAAGCAGTGCGACTTGTTGTATGTACAACATGTTGTCTCACAGCTAACATGATAGGCGTAATGTAACGAGTTTATAGCAATATTTGAGCCCGGTCCACAGTCTAACGTGATTTTAGATGAATCACATGCTGTCATGTTAAGTAATGCTTCATTCGTAGATAGTTGTGCTGGAATATTGATAAATAGATTGAAAGCAGATTGTAAACGTTGATGGATATGCAATATCGCAATACTTTTCCATAATAAGGATAAAGACTAACTTTGTTCAAAACTAAAAATTATAGAATAGGAAATGGTTAAATTGGACAGGATATACAGTAAAAAAAATTGAAAATGCAAATGTTTAAAAGATCTTATAAGGTTAATCCCATATAGAGTACGTCTCAGACAGTAAGTAAACATCTTCTCTACCCTTTTCCAAGAACCTCGAACACAATACAGTAAGAATACGCAGGACGGGTACGGTATTTCGGTCTAACTTTCGCTTACAAAACAAACATGTAAACAAATAGTGATTTAATATTATGATTTATTTACTAAATTTATTCCAAGATAATAAAGTAAAATTCCTCCTTAATTAAATTAATTTACATGTACCGACCTCGCCGATTAGTCGTAATTTCAGTTTCACAAATCTTCTACGGCTGCAGAAAGACTCTCGCATGCTTTTTTTTAAAGCAATTTTGTTTATATATTTCACATTGTTGTCAAAAATTCTTACTATTGACATTTATCAGGAAAATGGTAATAATTTATCATGGTGTAGATTGACGGGAAGGGCGGCAATATTCTTAATGTGAATTAAAAGTGGATGAATTTATATTTGACACGAATTCTTATACAGTGTTCTTAAATTCGCGTCTATAACTAGTTTAATTTAGGTTCATTTTTTAATAATTGTAGGCCATTATCTGCTATCAGTAAAGTCAATCGATAAGACCAACCTAGTTAATCAATCATAAATCATATCTATTACTTGTATGACCTGTGACGTATTACCACACATGTCTAAGTATTATCTGTGTATGCTTTTAAAACAAATGGTTAAATAAATTATGTAAATCTTTACACCATTTAAATATACTTTCAGAATTTTAAAGGTCAGTAACTGGCTCAAACAGCACGATCCCCTACTCCACTGGACATCTCTCCCGCACCCATTCCAACCGCTTAAGTCGCCCCAGTAAAAGACAGTACGTTTCGCATTTAACACATTTACGATCTGTTTAATTTTGTAGGCAGTGATTTCAAATGGAATAATGGAAAAAGCAGATTGTTAACGTTATTAAATGGCGTAAGATGGGTATGCAATCGCAATAAAGTTTTCTATAATAAGGATAAAGACTAACTTCGTTCAAAACTTAATATTACAAAATAGGAAATGGTTAAATTGGACCGTAAATATGGTAAACAGAAAATTAAAATTGCATTAGAAAAACACCATTTTTTTTATTTAACCCATTAATTGAAGCATATTGTAAAAAATGGCTGTTTTTATGAAAAGTCTCCCGTTACAAGTTCAAATTGTTATAAAACTATAAAACTGCTTCAATACTAATCAAACTTGGCACAAATGTTGACTGGACCATTGCCTTTGTAACAATATGCTCAGTCTTAAATTTCCTGTTACCATGGCAACGAGGGGACATCTCAAAATTGCCAAAAATCACTATTTCGTGTTGATTTTTTCCATCAAAAGTGCTTCAACTTCTCAATGGATTGAAATAGAGTCAAAGCAGCGCCGAAAAAGTGGTCACTTTTTTAAACAACAAATCTCAAACAAAAACAAGTGTTGGCGGTCTAAATAAGGCATTTTTTCACCATTTGAGACAACAAAAGGGGTGGGGGAGGCGTTAAAGGCGTGTATATCTGGCAATGGGTTAAAAGATCGTTAGTATAATCCCATATAGTGAACGTCCCAGACACAGTAAGTAAGCATCTTCTCTGCCCTTTCCGAAGACCCCTGAACACAATACATTAAGAATACGCAGAACGGGTACGGTACGGTAATATTCGCTAAGAAAAAAACAAACATGTAAACAAATAGTATTTCAATGATATGATTTGTTTACTAAATTTATTCCAAAGTAATGAAGTAAAATTCCTCCAAAATTAAGTTAATTTGTAGATACCTACCTCGCCGATAATTCCTAAGGTGAAAAATTACATGAAGTAAACCAACAAATCAGACCTTTTTAGGATTTGTTTTCATGCGCACATCTTATCCTTCCTGTGTAGATTGACGGAAAGGGCTGCAAATTCTTATTGTAAATTAAGAGGCGATGAAGTTATATCTGAGACGAATTTGTAAAATTTATCCAGTTTTTTTTTTGCGTCTACTAGATTTGAAGGATAACACAATGATTTAGGTGATTCGTTAAAACACATATCTCTTATCAGTTAAATCGATAAGACCAACCTGGTTAAACAGTCATAAAATGATATCTATTACTTGTATGACCTGTAGCATATTGTCACACATTGTCTGCGTAATAAGTAAGTTTTCTTTTAAAACAAATGGTTAGATGAATTATATAAATCTTTACAACATTTTACTGTACTTTCAGAATTTTAAAAGTCAGAAACTGGCTCAAACAGCACGATTCCCTACTCCACTGAATATCTCTCCCTCACACATTCCAACGCTTAAGTCGACCCATTTAAAAGACAGTACGTATCGCATTGAACAGTACGTATCGCATTTAACACATTTACGATCTGTTTAATTTTGTAGGCAGTGATTTCAAATAGAATTACATATTTTAACCTTCCCCCCTGGTTTAAGCAGAAACGTAGATAACAGAGATAGGCAACTTCTTAACACCCGTGCTTGTAGCAAGTAAAACTTTTCAACCAAATATCAAAATCAGTAAAATAATATATTTTCTGAAAGCTTATACATTTGTCTACGGCTGCAGGTAAAAACATTTACAGTTCCTATTTAGATAAATGATACATCATGTGTTAAAGAGAACTGTTACAAAACTATGCAAATGAGGGAAAAAATTGGCTCAGTGGGTTTGTTCGTGGGTTTGTTTTACTATGCTATTTTAAGTGAGATCCATAGAAAGTTACCAATATTTTAACATGTAGCAATGGATAAAAGATTTAACTTTCAAATGGTGTAAAGTATAAAAGAATGAAATCTACATGCATAAAGTTTTAATTGCTACACAGAATCTAATTTTTGATAGACATGAGTGATTGGCGTCCGCCCCGAAGCGCGACGCCCTTTATGGAATAAAATTAGATTTTGTGAAAGGGCAATTGCAACTTCACGGGCCTTTTCGTCGGTCATAATAGCCGATCATTCCGATTGGTATGAAGGTGTTTGATTATCAAAAATGAAATGTCTCGATACGTGGTATGTACAATGAATAGCGAACTGGAGAATCTCGTAATGCAAACATATTCAATGAAATTATCTTATCCGTCTATTAATCACGCTCTTCGGTTTTTTAATTTATCAGTGGGTTATTATGTATGTTATTGCTGTACCTATAAATAGCATGATCAACTTAACATTGTAAAAGTCCAAACATCTATTATAGATGTACTTTTAGTTTAATGAAACGGTCATTCGTGTCGCGCTATGGTAATGAATAGCGAACTGAAGAATTTTGCAGGAAATAAATTGCAAACATATTCAAACAATTAATTGCACTCTTTATAAATGTATTGAAAAATTTAAGAAGGCCGGTTTTACGAATTGTTATATCATAGTATTATCATTTTGAAATTGCCTTTTTCGTAGGTTCTTTCCGGTTTTCTTTTTACGGCCGGATTGCACGTATGACATTTTAACCGTGGATATTTGAATAAACCTAGTTCATAACTTTAAATGTCGCTTTTATTTTGACGCTGTGCGACAGTTAACAGGTCTAGCATAGTAGAAGTATAATCGCTGCAAGTCTCTTTAGCTATAATCAACCCTGATTTCCCGGATTTTTGCTATTCTATATTTTGCTTGTAGGAAATCGATTTTATGGTAGTTTGAGTGGAATGTTGATTTGCCGGTTATTGTGACATTTAAACAACAGAAACTTTCGTCTGCAATTTTAACATAAGTTTTTATGGGTTCATTGATAGGAATGTAAACACACTGGAGGGTCAGACAAGGTTTTTGAAGTACTAGTAATTCATTAAAATAGTAGATTGACCTCCCAATAATTCAATTAACAGACTTTGTTCATTTTACTACTATTTTGTATGTTCCAAAGAAAATACCACATGAATTTGAAATTCTATAAAATAACCAATATTAATGATAATATCCAAAAATACCCAATATATAATATAAATAAACTTATCCGATAAAGGGGGTATATTCTGCTTATTATAAACCTGTATATTTTGGATATTATTGTTACTTTTGATAGACTTTTAAGTTCCTGAGGAAAAAAAGTAATATTCTAATCTCTAGCATGCCCACCAAAGTACATGATGAACAATGTCTTTCGTCCGCCCATTCATAAATTATATACACTTCTGGTAAAAACCAATTAACCATTAAAAATTATATAAGAATATCTGGTCATCAGATATCTACTATAGTTCATCTTCACTTGCTGCATTTCTTGCTTAGACGCCCTTTGATGCTTTGCATCAATGCTTTTTCTTGTATTTCAATGGAGATTATTGTTATCTATGTATCTGGTTTAGATTAACAGTGAAAAGCCTGGTTTAGGTTAGCAGAAGATATTACTTACAATTGTTATGGCATTCTTATCCACATTGAATTGTAATGGTATAATCAGTATATCGTGTTCAGTGATAAATAACAAAAAAGAAAAACAAATGAATATTTGGCTTACCTGAGGTTAAATGAAGTATTACAGATATAGTTAATATCGCAGAAAAAAAATATATCCTCCAAACCATTTTGTTTCTTTCCTTTATTCACACCTTTTTCACCTTTTTATTCTGAGGAATATTTTTTACTTTCTTTTCAACGGAACACGAAAAACATTTATTGATTCCAATGATTTATCATTGAAAATAACTATTTCGGAAATACCCTCGTGATATTATGTTTTTCAAAGATAAAGGTTAGATAACACTAGACATAAACTAGTTATTCAATACATGATAAAATATGTATACATGTAAAAGTTTTTCGTGTCATAAAAGGTATATCATGTTAAAAACCGTTCACGGATTTAACTTTTCAAAACTACCTTTTTCATTTTAATAATATTCTGGCGCTATTGATTTTGCAACAACTTGTTTATGACTGCTCATTGATGATAATTAAGTAACGGTGGCCGAGCGGTGGCCGAGTCAAGTCTCACATAATATTTCACAACGTTGTCCCACAAAGCTTTTTAACGATCAGTTTATTAATAATATGCTTGTCATTTTTTCCGTGGACACAAAGCACATTTTCCCTTTCATTTAACATTTTTCCTGTGCAAAGATAATGTAAAGTTTTAATAAAAAGAGGATATTAAATGAGTGTAGGTTCATTACAAAATTTAATAAACGAGTTGAATAAGTAGAAAATACGTGGTTGTTGTCGGAATCCAGTGAGCGAGAAAGTGTATAACTCCTACGTAGGACTTTTTAACTCCTACGTAGGACTTTGTAAGTCCTATGTAGGACTTTGTAACTCCTATGTAGGAGATAAAAAAAGACTTATTAAAAGTTTATAACTCCAACGTAGGACTTTATAACTCCTACGTAGAAGAACACTTATAAAGTCCTACGTAGGAGTTATAAACTCCTACGTAGGACTTTTAAACTTCTACTTAGGAGATTAAAACTCCTAATTAGGTGTTTTTTGTCTCCTATGTAGGACTCATAATGTCCTATGTAGGAGTTATAAAGTCCTACGTAGGACTTATTAAGTCCTACGTAGGAGTTATAAACTCCTAATTAGGCTATTTTAACTCCTTCGTAGGAGTTATAAAGTCCTACGTAGGAGTTTGTAAGTCCTACGTAGGACTTTAAAACTCCTAATTAGGTTTTTATATCTCTTATTAAAGACTTGCAAAGTCCTACGTAGGCTTTTTTTTATCTCCTACGTAGGAGTTATAAAGTCCTACGCAGGAGTTACAAAGTCCTACGTAGGAGTTATCTTTTTAATAGAACATGTTAAATTGGCACCAGGAGGCTTCCTTAATTTCTTGACATACGCTTTAAACTGAAATTTCTGAACTTTGAAATATAGTATTCCAAATTATATGTTGTATTGGTTATGGCATTACTCAACTCTAAACTCGTATCTAAAATAGAATAGATCTATTAAACATTTAAGTTTAATTTGTAAATACTAAAATACGCGGTTGTGCTGATGTTAGTAGTTTATCTCTTGGATCATGGCAGCCACAGATCACAGAGCACAGTTCAGCTACAACTTCGTTCACGAACATGCTGTCAAGCGGATTACCAGTACTAGTTGCCTTCCCTATCGCAATGAACTGTACATGCAAGAGCCAGAGGTAATGATGCAAAATGCGCATGTGTTTGAAGTTAGATTTCTTCTTGATAGCCTGAATAAACTTAAACATTATTTTTTTTGTTGGTTATTTTTATAGTATGATGTACCATATTTGCAATATACATGATACATGTATCTGGAGCAAATTATTTGACATATAGATTTCTACATGATGCTCCTTATGGTGTTTCATGCAGCATGCAACATATTTATTTACCACATGCCTGATGTTCCATGTAGCATGAAATATATTATAAACCACATGCTTGATGTTCCATGTAACATGAAACATATTATTTACCACATGCATGATGTTCCATGTAACATGAAACATATTATTTACCACATGCTTGATGTTCCATGTAGCATGAAACATATTATTTACCACATGCTTGATGTTCCATGTAACATGAAACATATTATTTACCACATGCTTGATGTTCCATGTAACATCATGAAACATATTATTAACCACATGCTTGATGTTCCATGTAACATGAAACATATTTTTTTACCACAAGCCTGATGTTACATGTAGCATGAAACATATCATTTGCTATATTTCTTATGTTACAACTTACACGAACTGTGAAACATATTAATTGTTATATATCAAATGTAACATGTGGCAAGAGACATGCTAACCTTTTATCTAATGTTCTATGTAGCATGAAACTCATGTTTTGTGTAATATTTTTGATGTTCCATGTGGAACGTTACATATTTTCGGATGTTCAATGTAACATGATTTTTTTTGTGCTTGTATCAGGGACTTTCCGTTAAAATATTTTCTAGTTTGCATCAAAATTCATGAAGATAATTAACAGTTAGTCAATCTACTGTAACAGTAGTACTACTGGTCTCCATGTAGAAATATTTGATTAACGTATTTTAAACAGACCTCGTTAAGCTCTTTTTTTTATTCTTGTCTGAACCATAAACCATATACCTTTTCGGTTGTTTTTTATGTTTAGCAATATCTATTTTTTAACAAATACTAAGCCAAATTTTTTGTCGGTAGATTTACAGGCACATGTATATAAGTATGACCAATTTTGTAGTTTCACTTGAGATATATCACTACCCACTTTTCCTCCTTCAAACTGCATATCGAAAATGCTTTTGTTTTATACTAATGGTTCAATGATGGATGGTCTTTCTGGAGGTTTTCCTTTTAATATTTTTGGGTTCTACAGCAATGACAATATCCTTTTTCACTTAAAATGCTTTTACATAATATTATTCTCACAAGATTCATAAACTATTTGTCAGGAATTATGACGTTCTATGAGTAATAAAATTTCAAGTGTTTCAATGAATGTACAAGGTTTGTGAGACAAAAGTAAACGCAAAGATGTGTTAAACCTTTTGAATGAAAAAAAAAAAAAAAAAAAAAAAAAAAAAACTCTATCATTATGTATGCTACAAGACACTCACTTCACTCAACCAGAAGAAAATTATATCAGAGCACAATGGGGTTATGAATGTTATCTTAGTAATTTTAAAACCAGTCTAGAGGTGTAGCAACATTTATAAACTATAATTTTGATTGTGAAATTTATAGCATTGACCGGGACAATAATGGGAATTTGCTGATTCTAAATTACAAAATATGTAAAAATGTGTATGGACCTAATAGAGATAGTCCAGACTTTTATCACATGGTTCATGACAAAATGTCACAGTTTGAAAATTCCCTCTTCGTTTTGGCGGGAGATTACAACTTGATTCTAAACCCAGAAAAGGATTGCCTTAATTATGTTCATTTAAATAAAGTTTAGATAAAGATTTTAATATTATGTCAGAATAAAATCTTTTAGATTGCTGGAGAGAAAATCATTTAAAAATAGAGAGTACACATGGTTTAGAAGTAAACCAGTTAAAAAGGCACGCTTAGATTTTTCTTATTTCTGATAATTTGTATACAGATCTTGAGTGTTCACTAATTTTATCAGGTTACCAAACGGATCATTCTTTAATTTATAAATTATTTCCCTCGATTTAGACAAATTTAAAAAAGGGAATATCATACTGGAAGTCGAACAATTCTTTATTAAAAGAAGTAACATTTAAATGAGGTTAAAAAAGTCATTAAAGAAACAAAAGTTCAGTTTACCTCCCACATTAATGAAAATATAAATGATATAAATGACATTCCGCTTCATGAACGTTCAACATTAAAGACCAGTTATTTTTTAAACTCTTCTTTTATCTATTAGAGGAATAACCATTCGTTATGCGTCTCATAAAAAACCCATCAATAATGAAGATAAACTTTTAAAAGAAATAAAGGATATTGAATCCCAGCCTAACACTAATTATGAACTTTTAGAAAACAAAAGAAAAGAACTTTTAGATTTACGGTAGAATAAAATGGATGGTGTATTTATCAGATCAAGAGCTAAATGGATACAAGAATAAGAGAAACCTACAAGATACTTTTGCAATTTGGAAAACAGAAATTATGTCTCAAAATTTATGAACTCTTTAATAACAGAAACAGGAAAAAATTTACAAAAATCAGGAAGAAATACTTGCAGAAACGAAGAGGCTCACTACTAAATGTATCCTATTAAATTGCCTCTTTCTCAATAGCTTTTCGCATAAAAATAGTATAGGAAAGATCATTAACGATGACCAAACAGGCTTTTTACCTGGAAGTCTCATGGCGTTAAATATAAGATTAGTTTATGATCTCATGTTCTACACAGAAAAGAAAAATATACCTGGATTGTTACTATTTACAGATTTTGCAGCTGCTTTCGACACTATTTCGTGGAAATTTGTGCATCAAGTTCTAGATTTTTTAAATTTTGGACCCTCTGTCAGATCATGGATCAAACTTTTTATACAAATATAGAGTCATGTGTTATTGTTAATTATCATTGTCAGATTGATTCTCACTACAAAGAGGCTGTCGTAAAGGTGATTCTCTCTCCCCCTACCTGTTCATTCTTTGCGCAGAAATTCTTTCAATATTGATAAGATATAATCATAATATAAAAGGAACAAGAAAAGCATTGATGCAAAGCATCAAAGGGCGTCCAAGCAAGAAATGCAGAAAGTGAAGATGAACTAGTAGACATATGATGACAAGAAATCCTTATAAACTTTTCAATGATTAATTGGTTTTACCAGAATGAACGGACGAAAGACATTGTTCATTATGAACTTTGATTGGCATGCTAGAGATTAGAATATTACTTGTTATTTCTTTATGATCGTGATTATTAATAGCAACGAATATACATGTATACAATCATTTATAATCCATATGTGTAACGCTTGATCAACACCACACTTGTGGAATTGTCTCTTATTATGTTATCGCTATTAGCGAAGACCCCCTCTTAAGGTATCTGTTCACACTTAGTAAAAATATGACACTGGAAAAATTCAGTAAATTATGCTTAATCTTTCAATATATAATATTGCTTATTCTTAAACCATGTACATGTACATTTGTATAATTTTTTTAAATTATCAATCAATTGAATAATTCATAAAATCTAATTTGTAACTTTGAATAATTCCTGGGAATCTTTACTAAACACGAATAACAAATCAAATAAAATGTTTCAAAGTTGATAGTGTCATATTTATACCATAACAATGTACCTTTAACGATATCAAACATCTACTCCAAAACCGGGAGAGACCGGACAATAAACGTGTGATACTATTCGCCGGTCACTAGTAAATCCCGGTCAAAATAACCGGGAGAGACCGGGAATTACCGATAGCAGTACATCCCTCTATAAATAGATTTTCGGAATGTTTAGGTCATCAACTCATCATTCTATTTTAACATACCATAATAACCCACTGTGTACTACAAAATGATAAATAAAAAAAACCGAAGAGACGGAAAAGGTTATTTCATGCATTGCGAAATTCTCCAGTTCGCTATTAATTGTACATATCTTAATCAAGCACCCTCATACCGATCGGAATGATCGGCTTTTATCATGACCGACTATAAGGCTCGAGAAGTTGCTGTCGCCCTTTCACAAAATCTAATTTTATTCCATAACGGCGCCGCGCTTCGGCGCGGACGCCAATTAGTGTAAATGGTACAGAGTACAAACTCTCTCAATATGCTGATGATACTAGTTTATTCTTAAATGGCACTTCAAAACATTAAAAAAAAAACAACACAATTTTAACTTTAAAACTTTATGCAAACAATTCAGGCCTTAACCCATTACGTTATATACACGCCTTTTAACGCCTTTTTCCCCCCCCCCCCTTTTTGTTGTCTCAAATGGTGATAAAGTGCCTTATTTAGGCCCCAACACTTGTTTTTGTTTGATAAATGTTGTTAAAAAAGTGACCTCTTTTTCGGCGAGGCCCCCAAACCAAAAGATACATCAGGGGGTTGCCAGAAGGGGGATGTGCCCCCTTCTGTTTGGGGGGGTTTGAAGGGTGGCGGAGTCCCCCTCATCGCCAAGAAAATTTTGGACTTGTGAGACGCTATAAATGACCCCAGATTGATCATAATGTAACGTGTAACCAACGCTGAAAAGCATTTGACTCTATCTCAATCCATTGAGAAGTTGCAGCACTTTGAAATCAATTTTGATGGAAAAAATCAACGCAAAATAGTGATTTTTGGCAATTTTGAGATGTTCCCTCGTTGCCATGGTAACAGAAAATTTAAGCCTGAGCATGTTGTTGCAAGGGCAATCGAAGTAAATTGAAGTAATGGGTTAATATAAATATGGAGATAACAAAAGTTATTTGGTTTGGGTAAAAAAAATACAGTTGCACAATACTTTGTTCAGAATACAATTTATCATGGGGAGATAATATTTTCACACTGCTTGGAATTAAATTTTCAGTAGATTAATCTGATATAGTTGATATTAATTATGACTCAAAAATTGAGGAAATTAAAAAGTTGTTTGCTTGCTAGTCAAAAAGAGTGTTAACGCCACTTGACAAATTGGTGGTTATTTAAACCCTTGCTTTTACAAAATTAAATCTTTTGATTTGGGTATTCCTCACCTACCACTTGCAAAATTAAATATTATCAAGTAAAGGTTTTTTCAATTTTATATGGATTGATTCAAGAGATACGGTTAAAACACAGGAATACAAGATTTGAGGGCTTAAGATGGATGACCTCAGGTGTTTTATGTATAGTTTAAAGCAACATGGCTAAGAAGACTGCTGGCAGTTAATTGTAATTTTTTACATTTTGTTAAAAGTGCATGCCCTTTTTTAAATAATATGTATAAGTATGGTACAGATTTTACAAGAATACAATTACATCAAGATTTAAATCCTGTTTGGAAAGATGTACTTTACAGTTTTTATTTAATTTCTTCAAATGTAGAAGTGAATTCTTGTAAGCAAAGTTACTCAGTCAATTTATGGCACAATCCTGACATTAAAGTAGCGGATCTAGTGTTTGTTATAACAGATGGGTATCTAGGGGAGTAATATTTTTAGGGGACCTTATCAATCAAGAAGGTGAATTTTACACCTGGCAATATTTTATAAGTATATTCAATATTAGAACAAATCATCTGGAATATCAAGATTTTTAGCTGCAGTAAATGAATTTCTTTGAAATAATAATATTAGACATTTACCTAAGAAATCAGTCAATATCCTCGATCATTCCTTTAGGTTTGGCTATCATAAATAAAGAGAAAAAAGGATGCAGATCTATATATAGAAGAATATCCAAATTCATTGCTAAAGTGGAAAAATGAATTAATAAGTTTTGATGATATGAATAACTTGAATTTCAATTAATTATATAGTAATGTTTTTAGATTAACAAAAGACCCATAATTGATCTGGTTTCAACACAGAATCAACCAACGAATTTTAGCTACTAACTATCTTCTTAAAAAATGAATATTATTAGAGAAAAAGACTGTACTTTCTGCCAACATGAGCCAGAAAATTTAATACATTTGTTTTGTTATTGTGAAATTATTAAACAGCTTTAGCAACAATTACAATCAACATATCAAAGAAAAATGTAATATAAATTTCAATAATTGGAGTAATTTTGATATCTTATTCGGGAATATTAATATAAACATTATCCTAAATAATATTATATTGCTAGCAAAAACAGTACATATACTATAACAGATTGAAGAAAATAAGGGATTCTTTGGAAATGTTCAAGAAACAAATAGTTTCTAGTTATACTACTGAAAAATACAGTGCCAGACAGTTGTTTCAATATGAACAATTTGAACGCTCATGGGAAATGTTTTAAAAAATTAGTAAGTTAGTGACACTGTTAAATTATTGCTATTATTAAGTAGTAGACACCCCTTGTTTAACTATCAATATTAGATACTTCACTTTCCTGACAGACCTTCCATCAGTGACCTTTATTAATATTTAGAGAATTTCAATAATTTGGGAGTAAATCCTCCAAGTTTACACTAACAACCTTTTCTTTTTTTTCTTTCTTGTGAAGACTTATATAGGTAAATGAAAACATTTTCCTCTGAATGACTTGAATTTTAACCTCAAACTTGTTTTGCCTTTTTCTTATACTTGTTGCTTTAAATTCAATAACTTACATGTATATCCTTTCGACGGCCACACCCTACCTGTAGATCTGCCACAACGTAGAAAAGCGTCTCGAAATTTTGATTCCTCAACAGCCATGCTCTTTACTCGGAATACGTCCATAGCGTAATAAAGCGGTAGGAAATTTAGCTATCCATATAGCCATAGCGTAAATCTACGTAAAACGTCAAAATGTACCGTAACGGTACGGAAAAAAAACGTTTTTCATACACTGTGGATCTTTTAATCTACATCTTTACAGCAATTTATTATAATTATGTTATGGCGTTTTTACTACAAAACGAATTTTAACAAAATGTATCGTAATGGTTATACTGTTAAAAAACAAAAAAAACGTATTATTCGTTATGGCTGACACTGGAAGACAATTATGGATTTTATAATCTGTTTCATTTTCCCCCCGTTTAAATCGTTATTTTTACGAAAAGTACTGTAATAGCTTTTCTATACATAATTTTGCAGAATTTTACTTGAAGAATACGAAAGGTCCGTAATGCATACGCTGGACTTTCTTATCTCAATCTTAACAATAAATTACCACAAAAAAATTTCAACAGAACGCTGCTTAATGGCTGTTCTGCTACAAAAAGAAATACGTTTATTTCCGTTATGGCTGATATTCGAAGATAAACATGAGTCCTTTTCATTTTCCCCATGTATTACGTTATATTTACGTTAAATATTAAAAGGATATTTTTTTTTTTGAGTGAAATATGGAATATATTTTCACGAAACATGATAAAATGCATTAATTTAATGTTATAAATAAAAAAAAAATGGTTACGAACCCCCTTGCTTGCTACGCAACTGCAATTGTACAGCGCGCAATAATATAGATGCGTCTCTTTTTTCATGAGATATTTGGCGCTACATTGTTACGTCACGTAAATAACTCTTTAAACGCCTGTACAGCGTTGATGACCGAATGAAAGAAATTGGTGCTCGGATTTATTTTCTTAGTAAGACCATCATTCTAGATAGTTTTCAAAACGAAATTTAACAAAAAGTTGTTTTGCATTTATCAGATTTTTCAAACAAAATGGCGAAAGAAGTCCCTTAAAATAAATATGAGTTTTGAATCCACCCACTTTCATATTTATATTTCATATTTATTTTTAAAAAATATGAAATATATTTGACTGATATAGCACCATATTTCATGGGTAAAATTAAATAATGTGACGACTTTAATTAATGACAATGTAACACTAAAGAAAACAAATTCATATTTTTAAATTTTCATTCAAAAGATTTGTATGACAGCGCGTAATTACAATACGAATACCATGAAACACATTTCATCTCAAACATTGACCGTTATTTGCTAATTAGCACCATTTTCAAACTGCAGACAACCAAATTGCTTCAAAGAGGATTGCTTTCAAAAATAGTTTTCGTTCATTTTAAACAGTGCATTGATATCAAACATTTAAGTATTACTATTATTATACTTTTGTAGATCATTTTTACTGTCACTAAAATAGTACTTGTTTTTTTTTTTGAAAAACTATTTTCTTATTTCTGGTGACGGAAATATATTAGCAAACCAGTGCCTGATAATATCACTTTATTCGTTAAAAAATGACCAGTAGCAAGCAATTTGTTAACCATATTACATTATCTTCTAAGTAATGATTGAAACGAGGTTTTAAACAGGAAAGAGTTTACTGAACTTCAACATAAAAGTTATGCGACACAATTTATATGTAATTACAAAAATGTATGAAATACTTACAACGCACGTTTATAAATATTTTATACATTTTTTAATTTAAAATTAAAAAGAGTAAATATACAAAATATAAATTGTTTGATGAAATTATAAAAATAGTTAAACGACATGCATTTAGAATTTGCTGTTCTTTCCTTTTCCATTTTAAAACAGTCATTTAGATTCTTACATGATAAAAAGCAGATGTAGCAACAGAGACAGCAGAGACGAACAAGGCAACTTCAGACTCTCGTGGCCAACATAATAAAAAAGCAGATGTAGCAACAGAGACAGAGATGGAGACGAAATTCGCAACTTCAGACTCGCGTGGCCAGCATGATAAAGAAATAGATCTAGCTAAAGACACAGAATTTAGAAAAAACATGGACGTTTCTCCACATGATGCCGTTTGCAAAACGTATCAAAACTAGGGTTCCCCGAAAATTCCTTACTTGTAAATGAGATGGACAGTTGTTCCGTGTCAGATGAAATGTCCTTGCAGGAACTTATATATAAAACAATACAAAATTTACTCAATGAACTCAGACAGCAAGATAAAAAAGATCAAAATCTGAAGATGAGTTTACCACATCTGATGAAATGCCATTGGAACTCCTAATCGAAAAAATAAGCGCCGAACCGGAGAGAAGAAAATGAAAGAAATACAACACACAGAAAGAAAACTGATCCAGTTTGGACCGAGAAAGTATTTTAACCTGTGACACCTGAAGTTATGCAAGCTTATGTTGGAATTCGTATTATTATGGGGATCGATAAAAAAACAAGAGGATTATTGGTCTACAAACCCTTCGCTAAGAAAAATTAGAGTTTCAGAAATAATGTCAAGGAAAACATTCAAACTGATACAGAGATATTTCTATATCAACAACCCTTTACAAGATCGTGCCCGCTTAGCTGATCCATAAAAGGCATCAGAGATTTCAAAGAAAGACCCACTCTATAGAGTTTCTCCACTAATTGAAGCGTAAGGCAAAATAGCATTCGCCTTTAGAACCTTTATCAGGAAGTGACTATTGATGAGGCTATGTTTATATGTCATGCCCAGGGGATTGTTGGGCCAAAATAGCCAGCATAACGTTAGCTTAAAGGGTATTGTTGTAGCTGATGCTTTTTTGGGCTATTTATCCTATTTGATTGTACTATATAAATGTGTGTAATATGACTATGTACTGAATGTATACGTCAATAAATTATCTATCTATCCTATTTCTAGGTGTACATCCGAAAGCAAAAGGAAATAGGATTAACACAGTGTCGTCGAAACCCTTTCTGAAGAAATATACGCACGAAACCATAGTATATTTGTTGACAAATAGTATACATCCATTGAATTAGCATTGTCGCTGCTGGAACAAGATACATACTTGTGTGGTTCATTCAATGTTGGAAGAAAATACTGACTCAAGAATTGAAGGAATCTAAACCCTGGAAAAGGACAACAAAGTTAAAAGCCTGAAACGGAGACGATTTCTTACGAAACAGACAAAAGACAAGAGGTTTGAGGCGACAGTATGGAACGATATGAATATGGAAACAAAGTGATCCCTCAGAAGCATTAATCACAACAAAATTACATGAAAATTGCAGACTCGGTTTGATTGAGTCTGTACATGAGGGATAATGAATAAGTGCAACATCCCACAAGCCTCCTAAGGTGGTCTTTAACTGAAATACATACTACGACCCAATCACTAATATTCTTTCAGACACCGTAACATGTAGGCAGATAAACGAGGAGGGAAAATGGGAAAGGTCGAATTGGACAACCTGTCTTGCTGAAATTTTTAAATAAATATATTTTGTTGGTAGTCTAAGTTCATTTTAATTAAATTACAAACACTTATCTTAACGATCAATGTGTTCATTACAACAATTTTAGCATTTACTTTTTATAGCAGTATTTGTTTTTTTTGGAAATACTTAAAACTTTTACTATAACTTGCTGTTTTGTTATGTAAATTTAGTGTTTGAGATTATTTTTTGTCCAATAGGATTGCAGTATTTCAATTGAATCGTTACACATTTACTTCGGTAAATCGGCAAACTGTTAATCAGTCTACGCGCCTGACCAATTTAATTTTGTAAATATTTGCTAATGTTTGTTACAGAGTGCCGTATTTCTATATTAACCGCCATGACCACAGCTGTTCAAAAATAAATAATCATATAATGAGGTCAAATTTAGATATTATATCACTTAAAAAGGAATATGTTGTTGGAATATATGGACAAACAGAGTATAAATTATTAATTAATAAGAAGTACAACTTAGCTTCAATAACTATTTTTACGTGCTGCGTCTGGTGCGTGTTACCATGGTTATTCAATATCACAGAAAACGCGTGTTCATCATAATAAATTAAAAAACTTATGCATAAATTGTAGAAAACATTTGACGATCCATATACATATGAGAATGTTCTAAATTGGATGAAATATGAATATGCAAGACTCTCAGTCCTATTTCTTTTTGAACAACCCTCGTATAATGAGAAAATAGCAGATTACACAGCAATGGTCGAAAAGAATTCTAACTCATTATGGGAAAATAACTGTTATTAAAACATTGGCTTTATCAAAAATTAATCATCTACTTATTTCTCTTCCAAATCCGCCCAACGAAGTAATCAAAGAACTAGAAACTATATTTTTTGAATTTTCTTTGGAAAAACTCAAGAGACAAGATTAAATGAGAAGTATATTATTAAACCGATTTCAGAAGGTGGCTTAAACATGATTGAACTAAAATCCTTAATTCAATATATTCTTTAATATTTTGTTGAAAATGTGTCAGAGTCACATCAGACGTATGTTCAATGAAAACAAAAAAATGGAAAAACATCATCGAATATTCTTTTCAGAATATATATAAACTTTCGAAATTGGGTCCTGGCTTTATAAAACAAATCAGTCACATAGAATCGAAAACCCCTTTTGGAAAGATGTTTTCTAATCGTGGACTATATTTTATCCAAAAGTACAAATAACTAATTGAGAAGAATATCTTAAGTAACCAGCCTTGTTCATTCCAACAGTGACGGTCGGAGGTTCATCATTTTTTTTATAATAATTTGTTTCAAAAAGGTATTACATTTGTTGCTGATTTGATAGATAATGACGGTCAGTATTCAACAAATAAACATAAATTTCCTGCAATACGAGGGACTTTTAAGATCCCTAACAAATTTTAGAGCTAAACTTGAAATATTTACTGCTCAATTTAATACTTTGAAACCAATCATTCCCAAACAAAATTAAGTCATCACACAAAACATAAAAGGTAGTCATCCTTTTTATGAAATATTAGTAAACAATAAAAAACTACAATATGATGATGAACTCTCAAAAAAAGTTCTTTTTGGTATATATAACTGATCGAAAGAAAAAGGATGAAACATTAAAGGTTATTTTTTTGTTGCAAAAAAAAAAATATTTACACGTGTAGGTATAATAACTCAAACTTTTCATAATACATTAGTTTTTCATTATGATGTAGAAATTATATCCAAAATTCCTCCTGTAACTGGGATAAATTTAATAATCTCCTTATCAAACTCTTGTCAATATTACAGCTCCTAATTGAATAATTATCTGAATGTACTCTTACCCCACATTAAAATACAAGGATATTTAATGTTTATAACAATCTTAAACAATAATGATAAACTATAATACCATCCAGAGTCAGAGAAGTGTCATGTACATGTAGATATTTTTTCTCATTGTCTTCTTTCATTATAATGTAATACATATATTTTTGGTGACACATTTTAAAAAAAGCTTCGGGCCACCAGTATATTATACATACATATTTTACACTACCAATAGAGATGATAATTATTTACTTTCTTGAGACTCTTTTTAGAATCGTGTGGTAGAAAAATGCTTTAATTTCAAACAATTACATGTATGCTGTTTTACATCAACATACAAAATTATATAGATACTAAGATTGATGGAGCTGTCACATACATGCTTGACTCATCATCAGGTACTCCTGACACCCGACCTTCATTAGGGGTCGAGGGTTGAGAGTGCAACTGGCACGGCCTGGGGCGCGCGTTGCCACAGGAAGACCGTTTTGGAGCTTCTAGGCCCCAGGTCGTGCTCTTGTTGAGTTCAGGTCCACGATAGAGTAGGCGGAGACAGTTCTGGCTGATTTTGATATTATTTGTTTAAATCTTTTATGTAATATGTAATTGTGTATTTTGAAAAATTACCTTAAACCAGGAAGAAAAACTATTTCTTATAAAGGGAAGTAAGTTTGTTATCAAATGTTAGGTAAACTATAGTAGTTATCCTTCTTTATGAGACATGACTGAGAATCATGGAAATGTGGTCATTGTTTAGCTACACTATTAAATCATATAAAGATTCTCTGATAGTAGAAATATGTCGATAAACTATTCAGTTAGGAGACATGGAATTGTGGTTCACTTTAATTAGAATAATCCATGTCCATGGTGTTGATAACTCTACCTACTATGTAATTAATAATGTGAATTATACATAACATAATACTTTCATAATTATTATACTTATTTACTCATTTTCTAAACCATAATCCACGGGAAAACCTTATCTTTCATTCGTATACACTTTTCGTTTAGGTTATCTTGCTGGGGCACTGAGGTGAAAAGGATTAGAAAATAACAGTATATAAATGAATCTAAATGATATCTCACAAAATCATCATTCTGTTTATAAACACCATATAATATAATTATTAAACCCCCGTATTACAATGTTTTTCTAACCAATAATTATATAATCACATTTCAAAATTATATTATAAATTATTATTATTATTATCTTTATTTCCTCCATAACTGAAGAGCATTTACATTATATATATTACAGATAGTACAAAGAATCATATATTAAGGAAGTATAAATACAAGATTTTTTTTAGAATTATATAAATTAGTAAAGAAAAGGCATAATTATAATATGTACAAACATTTATATATTTACTCAAACTAAAAGATAACTAATGCAATTTATCTGTGATATCTATCAACAAATGTCAATTGAATGAAAAAATATATATATATATAAAGGGAATAAGCTTTTTAGTTGCATAGATATCAGGTTCATATGTATATATCAAGAGCATCAGCACTGAGCCTGTTTAGTGTAACAAAATTGCGTAGGTGAAGGCAGAGGTAAAATCCAAATCAATTAAGTAGTTTAAAGTCACAATAATTTCAATTTTGAGGAAAGACGATGAATAATTATTGGAAAAATAAATTTTATAATATTTAAATGATTGCCAAAAACACATTATGTAATTAGTCGTAACCGAAACGAAATTATCAAGGCGATTAAAATGTGTTTAAGCTAGGCCAGTTGTTGTTGTTTTATATATCAATAAGGGCACTTACGCAAACTATCAATTATTGACTATCTATAATCTACATTGTCTCTGATTTAAATTGAGCAATAGTGAAAAAGGGAATCTTAACGAAAGCAACACTTGTATGTTAACCTTAAACCGAAAACGAAACATTAAGGTGTGTAAGTTGTGTTGTGAACAAAGAGTAATGATATCACAAAAATGTACATTTATAATAGGAAAATTCATAAAACAAACATAAATAATTGAAAATATATAACATTCAGTATTAAATCTTTATGTACACGTTCATAACTCAATATAACTTAATGCAATGAAGTTATTCGCCATCTGCTTATATCACAGTTTATACATTGTTTAGGTAGTCATGTTATAGACACTTGCTAGGAACACCTTAAATCATGATACTCTCAGGCTATCGTTCATGTCAGAAGAATCAAAACCACTAAACATTTCTAAAAGTTGTGATTCTGGTGAAAAGGAACAAAACATTTCGAATTGTTGTATGCCTAACATATGTGACAGGTTAGACCATAATGTAGATCTGATACTCTCCATTTTCTCACAGAAGAAAAAAAGATGTAACACAATATAGTCAGTGGGTAATTCACATTTATTACACGTTACTTCATAGCTTCTTGAGAAAAATTTAGAAAGAAGTCTGAATGCATAGACACATTGAATCTGATATTTTATACTGGCGACTGAATCTCCATAACATACAAGGTTCATTTGAAACTGTATCATATCACATGTTTCCTTTTTTTTTACTTTTTCACTGATTTTCTTTATATATTTGTATGATTATGCATAATTGTATGATTGTATGTATGATTTTCTAATAAATGGGGTTGCATAGTTGTGGACCCGAAGCTGAAAAAATCAAATGTTTATGAAGGGATATTATTGGATCATTATTACATGTTTATAGGAGAATTTAACATGATTAAACTTTTCACATTGCATTTTTATGAAAAGCTGTAACATGTTTGTTCATTACATATTAAATGTCGGTTGTAAGATTATGGGGGATTATAAATATTATAAGAATGGACGTTAACAGAAGGTTAGGAAAGAACGCACATGTAGATATCTGATTATCTTGACATATGTACAGTCAAAATTCTCCGTTTTATATGACAGCATCTTATGCATACCTGACAGTCTGTCATGCAACACCACCGTACACCAAGGACCAACATCTTGAGGTGACTTCTTAAAAGCATCATTTTATACATATAAAAATTGTTGTTCATTATCTGAATAGCTGTTAAACTAAACACAGTCTTAACACAGAGACCTGAAAGCCTTTTGTATTCAACACTAAACGGAAGAAAGTTAAAAGCGATTTGTGTAATATGCTCTACTTATAACATTATTATTATTAATTGAAAGAAAATATATTTAAAAGAAAGATATATCTATCAATTGTTTTCTAATGAATTGATCATAATTTATTTTAGTGTCTTTCATTAATGTTGCGTTTATCAGCCTGATTAATTTATGTACTGGTGATATAGAAAATCGTAAATGCTCATTACATTTTCTATGTCGGGCATATTTCATTGTAGACATCTACTGTCGTTGACATTTCATCTTCTTGAATTCACGAATTAACAATTTCAACTTCATGAACTCACGATTTCAACTTCATCAATTCACAATTTCAGTTTCTCAAATACACAATTTCAACTTCATGAATTCACAATTTCCACATACAGGATTCACGATTTCAACTTCAACTTCATGTCTTCAAGATTTCAGCTTCTTGAATTTACGGTTTCAATTTCACGAATTCACAATTTCAACATAATGAATTCAACTCCATAAATTCACGTTTTGAACCTCATGATTTCAACTTCGAGAATTCACGTTTTCAACTTCTTGAAGATGAAATCTAGAATTTATGAAGCTGAAATCGTGAATTCTTCAACTATGGGAGGAAATAAAAGAATATAATATATGGTTGAATATCGGTTATATTTAAAGTTTTTCATGGCGGTCGAAAGAAATTGTCCTTGGCTAATATATTAAATGTGCAGGCAATGATATAACGAATAGATATGTTATGTAATTTATTCTAAATTCGTTTAGAGTGTTTATATTTTGTTCACTTTGAATTTCTGATAAAGAAAAACAACACTGTTAAATTACAATAAATCATCCAAAAGAAACAACACACATAAGATGCAATAAGATTACCCATCATGCATTGTGGTTGTTTCGGAGTTAATAGTTTGTGTAGGTTCAGACTCATTTTTTCCAGCGTCCATATTATTTTGTTCTTTCTTCAGTCCACCATGTTCTACATGTATGTTTGTTTCTGGTGTTTTGTATTCTAGCTCGATTCCACTAACTTCAGTATCTGCGCCATGATCTGTGTTGTTATTTATAAGCATGTTATTGTTATCATACGTAGAATTAGAAGCACCTTTACTGTCCTTCTGACTTCCTTCTTCCGTTTGATTCTTGTGTTTGACTGAAATTATTTGCAGGAAATAACATTCAGTAATTTACAAGGTGAAAAGTACCATTATGGTAAACACAAAAATAACATATGATGAGAAAAATGTGAATTATTTTTAAAACACTGTAATATCAATATTTGAACTTAATATTCGATATATCTCTCCTAGAAAACAGTCATGTCTACCTTGTTTAAAAATAATTGCAGTAAACTATCTTAATTGACAAATTTAATGTACATAACAAGAATGAAAAGATTAAAAAAAGGAAAAACATTTACATGAAATAGAAATAGTCTTCTATTGTTATTTTATTTTCATAATTGCACAAATTGAAGATTTTAAGTGAGACGCCTTTGTCAAATTCAAATTGTTGTATTTTGTATGAATATACACAGAACTCAAAAACAATGTCTCTTTTCAGGATTACACGAATCAACCTTATCTTACCTTTATAATCATCTCTGTTATTATACATGTATAACTTCCATGTTATATAGATTGGTATAAGTCCGACCACTGGAATACTTCCTAATATAGTGATCAATATCCGCTTACTGACCTCACTCTTCAACAGCAACTCTATAATAACAGGTTCTTATAAGTCTGATACAAACGATAAACTCTTCGCCAAATGTTGCTAAACTAACAATATAGCTAAAAACTGTTTCAATTATCGTATCTAACGCATCATCTCTACACGAAATTCTAAACGTTGTTTTACCACATATACTTAATTAATAAATTTGGTTACAACAAGTGTTACATTTAAAATTGTAACAGTGTTTAAAAAATCAAAACCGCAACTGTTGTGACTAAAATATTGGGAAAAATGGTACATCAAAATCTCTAACGTTCATGATACAGGCTGGTGATCAAATGTGTATACTATTATTCTTATAATATTGACAACGTAATTACTTGCACGACTTCTTATAGTATGTATTTTACATTGTAGGTAACACATAACTAGAAGCTGGAGTAGAATTATTAAGCACAGAACTAGTACGACTATAATGATGGTTATATCAACTTCAGAGTTTTTCTTCTTCGTTGGATGAAGTGCTGGTGTTGTACCTATCAGGAAGAAAAATATAAGGGCAGCATTAAGAATTACTTGTCGTCATAATCACTTGTTAATGTCTGAAATTGAGTCAAGACATTGTCCCTAAATAATTATTTATCACTTAGAAATAATAAAGTTTAAAAACTTAACTTATGTTCCATATGCTATGGCTGTGTTACAATTTTCACAACTAAATTTGAATTGATCAAAAAGGTATTGATAATTAATAAAGATTTTGGATGTAGTGTACAAACGACAATTTATTTGAATAGACTAGTATTAATTTCATCAAGATACATCAATTTGTTTTATTAAATCATTCATTTATATTTTATTTCGTAGAATTACTTTGGCTGAACTGTGCTCTGGGAAAATGCAATGTGGCTGACTACCGTGATCTGGAGTTTTAACTACCAGCTTTACATGCGCCACCGCCATGAGTTCTAAAACACGAATGATTCTGTCTGGGCGTCCGTAATATACACCCGTGTTGCCTGCGCTTATAGTAAGGATTTTTATGAATGTGCATAAGAAAAGTCAAAATGTTAAATTTCATTTAAAAAGATAGATCATTTTGTTTTATTAAATCATTCATCTCTTTTTCTATTTCACAGAATTACCTTTAGCTACACAAGAAACAGTCTCCCATGAACCAGTCATTAGACAAGTGATGGTCGGACTACTCGGGTAATATCCTATATTGCACGTCACATTAGCTACAGACCCAATAATTGAAGTTTCATCAAGTGAAACAATCCCATTTTCAATTGACGGTACAGAGCCACAACCTGAAATAAAAGTCCGAATTATCACAGCATCACAATCAATGTTTCGTCGCCGAGTTCTGAAACTGTGCTCTAGGAAAATTCAAAGTGGCTGACTACCGTCATCTGGAGTTTTAACTACCAATATACACCACCGCCATGAGTTCTAAAACACGAACATTTCTGTATGGCTTGTCCGTAATATACACGTGTGATGACCGCGCGCACAGTACGGACTTTTATCCGTATGCATGAGAAATGTCCCAGCGAAAAACCTTTTTTAACCTTAGTTTTAATCCATTTTTTGGCGGGGGGGGGGGCAATTTTGGATTCAAAAATCCCAGAAGTAAGACGCCCTATGAGTTTTTTAACATTCGCATTGGACCTGGAAACATCATACATATCTGGTAAATTGTGGCCTTAGATCCACTGTTTATCAGCTTATCGAGGATACCGGTATTGTGTAAACCGCTAGGAAACTTTGAACAACTTAACAAAATATATATTAAAAGAAAAATAGGTCAAAATCTCACAAAGCAAAACGCAAAATATCCATTGCCGCAGTGAATAAAGGGAAAACTTAGCAGAAGCAACTTTACATACTGCTATCGAAAAACTATCTTGCCGCGAACAATCGTCAAAGAATGGATCACAGCATGATAAAACTGACCGTCCCATTACAGACCACTTACAAGTTTTAAAACGGATATTAAGTACTACACCGTGGCATACCGTTTAACATGTTTTACTACGGTCTATCACGCTTTAAATCTACATAGTGACTGTCGTGGTTAATTAAAGTTTACTTCTGGCTGCGTCTGTCACGTTCGCCTATTGCGCTCCCCCGCATTGTTTCATATGTTCATCCAGTTTTCCTCCAATGTTTGCCGTGTCCGCCGTAAACAAATAGCGTAAGCATACTACATGATATAATTTAACAGGAACATTAAGACAAATTTATCGCACATTTCTAGAGAACAGACATCTCATAAGGCTATAAGATATAATTTCTTTTATAATATTCATGGCATCAGCTTACTTACATTCTCAGTTTGTAAAATAAATATAAGTTACATTTAAAAATTCTTATGAAAATAATAATGATTATGAACTGTAGAATTACCATTAATGGAGCACAGAGCAGTTTCCCATTTTGCGGATGATTGGCAAGTAATAACCAATTTATCAGAAGTATATCCAGGGTCACATATCACATTCGCTACAGATCCAAACACTGTGCTAGTTCCATTAACAAGTATGTATTGTCCAAAACTGAGTTCTGGTAGTGGTCCACAATCTAGATTAATTCATTCAACTTTCTTATTATATATTGTATCAATGTTAAGAGATGTGTAAGCATATTCAGTGTATATTGTGTATAGTTTTAACATAACTAGACCAGAATCAGTTAATGAACCAAAACGGAGTTAAAACTTTAGAAAAAAAAGCTAAGATTCTTTAGCGGCACATAGCAGATGATATATATAATAGAGATTTCTTATAAACTAAAGTACTTTTGGGATACAAACTTTGCTTATTTTGGTCTGAATCAGAAAGAAAATTTTGAAACAGTTACTGTCTGAAGCTCAGACCTCAAAATCATGTTGTTTTTTTTTAACTATTCTACAATAATTCAATATTAAGAAATGAAATAAAAGTTATTTTCAAATTTGAATGAACTAAATTAAGCTTTGTAAAAGCTTGAGACAGAGTAGGTGTTTTAATGATAAAACAAATAATAAAACATTAATTATCCTGTATCAGCTGGACATTATTCATCTAAAGGAAAGCATATACGAAACACAGATGAAGCATTTTTGTTTAACGGATCAGACACAGCTCTTTGTAAAGTGTTTTTCTAAAAATATGCGAATAATTTTTGTATGTTTATGAATGAATAAGATTAAATTTGTCTAAAATATACTAGGTCATTGTTTTGTTTCTGAGTGTTAATGAGCGGCGCATGAACAAATCCAACAAGTGCCCTCCGCGCAGTCTGAGCGAGGTTATCTCAATGCTGTGTTCGCTTCAGTGGTTTTCTTACTTTGTCTATTATACTGGTAAACAGAAAGCTAGCCATATGGATATCCTGAGAAATGACTAGTGCGAATAGCAGAGACATGAGGTCGTGAATTCATTCATGTCTTGGTGCAGCATACGGCTAGTGTGGTTTTGTCATGACGCGGCTCAAATAAAGATTTATATATTTTAATTTATATATCTATATCATTCGCAATTTTCTTGTTTATATTTCGTAATTACCTTTAACTGTACAAGAGACATTCTCCCATGAACCAGTCATTAAGCAAGTAATGTTCGCACTACTCGGAGCATATCCTTCATTGCACGTCACATCAGCTACAGACCCAAATGATGAATTTCCATCAAGTGAAACAATCCCATTTTCAATTGATGGTACAGTACCACAGCCTAAAACACATTATTTTTAACAGCACATCGGAACAAATTTTGTTAAAAAGCGCCAAAGAAATGTTACTGGGTTATCTAACCATTTTGCAAGTAAAGCACATTTAAAATCCCACAGGTGAATATTTAAGCGTTAATTCATTACTTGTCGTTGATTAAACTTATAAACATTTGGAATAAATTTAATAATAATAGAAATAAGTTAAATAATTAATAATATATGTACTAATTAGAAGGTTAGATAATAACTGAAGTATTTTTAATAATAACTGAAGTAAGTAAAATTATAACTGGAGTAAGTTTGATAATAACTAAATAAGTTTATCATTTACTCTTACTGCTCCCGACTATTCTGTGCGGATGATATTTACAAGAGCCTGAATTAAATTGGATTTAACAAAAAGGAAGATACCATTAAAAATTCATGACTTGGATACTGACCAAAGGACTAAGTTAGGTTTCAAAACAGAAATTATTTAGTCAAAACCCATGTAAGAGATATGGGTTATGTAAAATGACCACAAAGCTAGTATTAAGATAAAAGTAGGTATCTTTAGTATATTCGAATATTGATTTTGTATGCAAATCTCAAACCAAAAATGTTCAAGAAAGTGAAAAAAGGTAATTATTTAGTCAAAATCCATGTCAAAATTTTTGGCCTTGAACATACACCATAAATTATGATCCAGGAGAAATTAATAAATTACAGACAGACCCCGGACACTCTTGCCTGGTTACATTTTGATATCCATCCAAAATATTACTTTACGTTCTTCAGAAAGGAATTTGTATAAATAACAAAACATTTACCAATTCTTTTAATGACAATATGATGTTTTTGAGAATAATTGGGACTTTCAACTTAGGCAACAATTCATTGTTGACGCCAATAAATCAAGAAAATGTTATTCGTAAACAAAAATAACATATAATCCCGATGATAAATGATATACTTACCACACTCAGTTCCTTTGTCGACACACACATGGCTTCCATTAGAATGGTAACAGGCCTCAAGACCTTCCGGACAAGTTCGATCTTAAAAAATAACTTAATGTCAAACGTTATTTAAAGTTTCACTGTACAAGAGGTTTCGTTGTTACAGTAATTAATGGTTTCGATAAAAGATTGAAGTAAAATAACAATATTTCTAACAATATAGAAAATTGCATAACTATGCAGAATCTTTATAATTTAATATATGTTAGTTTCTTGACGTGTTTTTTTAAATGATTAAAACTATATGTTAGATAAACATTAGTAACTATTTCATGCAATTATGATGTAAAATAAACAGGAAGTCACAAATCAGCGAATTGAACATGCTTGTTCATCGATACTTTCATTGCTGCGATGATTTTACCTAAAAATTGTGTTTATGGAATTCGTAATGGAATAAATTTAAATAAACATCTTTGAATTTACCTTGACAAGTCGAGATCTGTTCGTCAGATTCATCAGTGCAGTTGGGAAAATTGTCACATTTTTGGCTCTCGAGTATACAATCTCCATTATCGCATCTCCACTCATTTGCTGAACATGGTGCTATTAAATATTACACATAGAACAATAGTTTGTCATGTAACATCATTCCAGATAAAAAGTAAACAAATACCCGTACAAAATAAGTTATATATACTAATGCTAATGTATACTTTATTTTCCTAGTAACTATATAACTAAGTAATATGATATAGGAAAAGACAAGTAAAATGGTTTTCTGCGGTGAACATTTTAATGATATAAAGATATTTCATTTAATTATTTTCAACATTATTTTCTTCTTTTTTTTTGGGGGGGGGGGGGGGGGTAAATAAACGTTTGTATCAGGAATATAGTTGACAATAATCGATCAGTATAGAAGAAGGTCTTTGGAAACTGGTGACCGTTGAAGACCGGAGAAGGTCGAACATAAAACAATTATTTTTTTTAAAGAAAATGATTAAATAGGCCTTCCATTTTATGAATAATTCCGAGCAAAAAATAAATAAAGTAAACACACAAGTTAACGCAGAAAATATCTCTATATCTCTATTTATTATGGCAGATGCCACTACGAATATTTTAATTTTGTAGATTTTTAGTATAAACAATTTATTGTTTATAAAATTTGAGATAGATATTAAAGAAACATTGATAATTTTCAAACACATCTTTCAGGTTTGTCCACCTCAAACGGTAAAATAATTATAGAAAATTAGAAATATCACGTAATAGTTTTTTCTTCTCAATTAGGTATAATTCGGACTAATTCCCTACAGGTAAATCCGTAACGTACCGGCAAACGGTATTTAGCTGGGTTTTTGAAAAGGTCAATTAACCAATCATATACGGTTTACAGATCACGTGCTCCTCCATGTACCGAAGACAGGTCACGTGCTCCTCCATGCCTCAAAAGTTAAACGCGTACCAATACCCTGCGGTCTCAAGACCGCAGGGAATAAGACAAATAAACCGGGGAAAATAAATTGTTATCAATCGGCTTACGTTTTTCTGTACACTTTGCAATCGGCCATGATCCATTAGCTTGACAACTTATATTTGGTGTATCTGTTTTATAACCGGAATCACAAGTAACCTCGGCTGTTGCTTCATAAGAAAAATCGTTCTCATTGCTTAGTGTAATATTTCCATTGTCGATACTTAGAAGAATACCACATCCTAGACGTGATCACATGTTACAAGTTATTATAAAATCAGCAATAAAAATCTTTTAATTTCGAGAATATAGAAGTGACATATTTGGTTGAATAAGTACAATATTTTTTTTCTATTGTATATTATTAAATAACAAGCCAATTTTGGTTATTAAATACGGCGAAAAATCTTCAGTCAAACAATGACCCCAATGCAAAGAGGAAATCTTTCCTGAATTTTAAATTGAAAAAAAAAATGAATAAGCGTTTATTATCGAAAGTAGTTGATAGTAATGTAGCGTTCATTTCGTTATTCGGCGAAAATTAAACGAAGTACCAATTTAACATACCTGCACACCATGTTTCCGGTTGGGAACTGCAAGTCAGCTGATAGCGCTCACCCGTACCTGAAGCTAAAATAAGGTCCAATATATTACTCAAACAAACTGATAAGTAAAATAAATCTTTCAAATTATCTGCCAATGCCCACACAAACATGGATTTACAATAATTGCATTAATATAATACTGCAAGCACCATGTTCCAACAAATATGAAAGGTAATATTGTGCTTTGTCACTAAAAATAATCATTTGCCACACATGTGCTTTGATATAATAATTTTCATAAAGCTTTAACAAGATTTTTGCGACGGACGCGCCCTCAGGCGCGTTCAGAGCTAAGTCATCTACACATGGGATTTCGTCGGCTACAATCGCGAAAAGTGTCCTAAACCGATTAACAGCCCGAAAATAGTACACGAATGTGATCCTTCAAAACTCCCATACTTTGTCGGGATATCTTAAAATCTTCCATATTTAGCCTTTTCAATTTCAAATTAAGTTATCCAAGTTAAAATATGAACGTATATTATTGATAAAAACGTTGTAGTCCCGTAGTATTATTGCGCAATATGCAAATTACTGCCGAAACGATTTACCGCTGTCGAAAAAGTAGGACAGCAAATTATACTACAATAAAGATGTAAGCTCTGAGTTCCAAGACATTATTAGTAGGAAATAAATATTTCTACATTATACAAAACATTATTATTAACAAATCAAAAGTTTTTCGTGACTCTAGGATAACTCGCGCATTAATAAAAGAAGAACTATTTTCGTGACTCATACCGCGGGTTTAGCTGAATATTCAGCAGTTATTAATAAATTAGATACAGTACAATGGTTAGTATAAATATCTATTTTTGAAAATGCATGTAAGAAGAGAGTTTTTCAACACTTTACCACCATGTAGTCTTTCATGGTAAGGAAGTTATAATATCAGTTCTACTTCCGATTCTTGTGGTTTGTTTACATATTTTTCTAGGTCACGATATGAGTTAACCTTCGCTATTCTAAAAATAGATTCTGCTTCACCTGTGCTGATTTTTGGACAGGCGATTAGGAAGTACACATTATACATGTAATAAACCAGCGGATTACATGCAATACTTTTAGAAATTCTATACAATTGTAAGAAGCAAACAAGTTGAAAATAGAATATAGTGTGAAATTGAAAAGGAGAACTAAACACTGTAGTGCTTAAGTGACATTTAAATTAAAATAAAAACGATGTGCTCTGGCCTCTACATCTTTACCTTGTAAATAAAAAAATCTAAAATACACTATTAATTGCTTATGATTTTAACCAGAAGATTTTTTAATGAGACATATCCAAGAGAAATAAAAATACAAATGACTTATATTTTATTGTCTATATGCCCACTATGATATATAACACAAAGCAATTCTAAATAGCATTCTCAAATGTATAATGTATTATGCTTGAAGTTTATTTGCATGGTTTTATTTTAGAAATATTTCGTTGACAGTATTTTTTTCTATTTACATATCATTTCTTGGAATAAATCGATAAAGACACTGATTTACAAGTTTGACGTGAGTTTTTAGGTATAAATTTCATTCTGTATTTAAGTGCTTGAAAGTAGAAAATCTGAATTATATCAGTTTGGGACACAAAATATATTGCTCTACAAATCTCGATCTTGTATGGAACAAATTTTCTCTGTTATATATTTTGTGTTTTGTTTTTGTTTTGTTTTTTTTTTCTAAAAAAAAGCCTTAATGTCTCTCCGGTTGCACGTCCGTCGCATTCAGTGCTGCAGCACTTTGATTATATTTTATTGCCATATGATTGTTTTTGCTGTAATGAAAATCTTAATCTGTTACGATTTCAATGAAATTTAATCTGACATTTTTCGAAAAAACAAAAACACAAGACATACATTATACATGGGTAACGACGATATTGATTATATCTGTCACCACTTTATGCTCTCACGAGTTTGATTAGAAATTGTTTATTCTAACGCGCATGTCGAGAACGTCATAGTAAAATACAAATGACCATAAATACAAAACATAGGCACTATAGAGTATTTATTTTAAGAGAACTTTATTGTTCAAAATAAAATATGGAACAGATGCGTAAAGAAAACATTTTTTATATTTATTGAAGAAACAATATATCGCAGGTAATGCATTTAAATTTAATAGATTACAATGTACTGTAAATTTCAACATGATAAAAGTTCAAATTTTATATTACTTGTAGCGTATCGTTATTTTGGAGCTGATGTTATTAATCAGGTTGCTGTATATTCTTACTATAACCAATATACACGCGGTTGTTATCTATCTTCCGATAATGTCAAACCCCTCGCGGGGACGTAGACATGTAAATATGTTATAAGAACACCATAAAAATGGTTAAGGGTTTTGACATTGTCTTGTTTTAAAATGGTCAACGGATTTCCAAATGCAATCACTTATGACTTGTTAAAATGTTGGCTCAATTAAAGGAATTAGGCGATGTAAACTGATATGTGTTTGATGTTTGATATGATTGTATTTCATATCAAAAGGTATGAGGGGCCTCCGTGACCAAATGACTGCTAACTTTATTTCCTCCCGATTAAACGATTTTGAGAAATGGAGATTTTTTCCAATCTTTTCGGCGTTGGTTTAGCTTTTTGGTTAAGTTTTCGATTATGTTTTCGCCTTGATTAACCTTTTGGTTACGGCTAATTGCTCAAAAAAGTTCAAACATATTCATTTTAAACATAAAATATTTATTTCATATAAAAGTAAAATGTATTTCTAAAGGAAAGATAATCTTGAAAGGCATTTTTGCTGAATTATCTCCCTTTTTATATTTTTTCCCCAAAACCATCACAAATATTTACTTCAAACTTGAAATATTGATTGTATATCAAGGCAAAAATTTCATTTTAACAGAAACGGCAAATATACTGTACGTGAAAAAATGCACAGTATGAAATGCACGGTCAACACGAAAATCGACAGACAAGCTTGGTCTTATTCGAAATGGGAAGTGTTTTGGGCCATTTTGAAATCTTGCATTTAGCATTCGTGTAGTACTCCTTGATCATTTAGTATTCCTCACAGGTTTGCCGATCTGCGGTCGGGTGTTAGATATGAGCGAATTTCACGATTAGCAGATATTATCATATTATATGCCGGCAGTTGAGTGAGCAGATGTCAAAATTAGAAAACGTACAGAAAATTAAGTACATTTTACCATTAAATTTTGTCAAACACTATTTACGCTTAGACATTATGGCAAGTAATGTTTTACTCGTCAAGTCGCTTTATACTATGATAGATAGATAAGAATACCGATAATTAGTTATGCTCATATTGGCCTTGCTATTTTGTTTAATACAGCTAGCCGTATTGGCCAGGGAATCTAGGCTTTTTGCGACGGACGCGCCCTCAGGCGCGTTCAGAGCTAAGTCATCTACACATGGGATTTCGTCGGCTACAATCGCGAAAAGTGTCCTAAACCGATTAACAGCCCGAAAATAGTACACGAATGTGATCCTTCAAAACTCCCTTACTTTGTCGGAATATCTTAAAATATTCCATATTTAGCCTTTTCAATTTCAAATTAAGTTATCCAAGTTAAAATATGAACGTATATTATTGATAAAAACGTTGTAGTCCCGTAGTATTATTGCGCAATATGCAAATTACTGCCGAAACGATTTACCGCTGTCGAAAAAGTAGGACAGCAAATTATACTACAATAAAGGTGTAAGCTCTGAGTTCCAAGACATTATTAGTAGGAAATAAATATTTCTACATTATACAAAACATTTATATTAACAAATCAAAAGTTTTTCGTGACTCTAGGATAACTCGCGCATTAATAAAAGAAGAACTATTTTCGTGACTCATACCGCGGGTTTAGCTGATTATTCAGCAGTTATTAATAAATAAGATACAGTACAATGGTTAGTATAAATATCTATTTTTGAAAATGCATGTAAGAAGAGAGTTTTTCAACACTTTACCACCATGTAGTCTATCATGGTAAGGAAGTTATAATATCAGTTCTAATTCCGATTCTTGTGGTTTGTTTACATATTTTTCTAGGTCACGATATGAGTTAACCTTCGCTATTCTAAAAATAGATTCTGCTTCACCTGTGCTGATTTTTGGACAGGCGATTAGGAAGTACACATTATACAAGTAATAAACCAGCGGATTACATGCAGTACTTTTAGAAATTCTATACAATTGTAAGAAGCAAACAAGTTGAAAATAGAATATAGTGTGAAATTGAAAAGGACAACTAAACACTGTAGTGCTTAAGTGACATTTAAATTAAAATAAAAACGATGTGCTCTGGCCTCTACATCTTTACCTTGTAAATAAAAAAAAATCTAAAATACACTATTAATTGCTTATGATTCTAACCAAAAGATTTTTTAATGAGACATATCCAAGAGAAATAAAAATACAAATGACTTATATTTTATTGTCTATATGCCCACTATGATATATAACACAAAGCAATTCTAAATAGCATTCTCAAATGTATAATGTATTATGCTTGAAGTTTATTTGCATGGTTTTATTTTAGAAATATTTCGTTGACAGTATTTTTTTCTATTTACATATCATTTCTTGGAATAAATCGATAAGGACACTGATTTACTAGTTTGACGTGAGTTTTTAGGTATAAATTTCATTCTGTATTTAAGTGCTTGAAAGTAGAAAATCTGAATTATATCAGTTTGGGACACAAAATATATTGCTCTACAACTCTCGATCTTGTATGGAACAAATTTTCTCTGTTATATATTTTGTGTTTTGTTTTTGTTTTGTTTTTTTCTAAAAAAAAAACCTTAATGTCTCTCCGGTTGCACGTCCGTCGCATTCAGTGCTGCAGCACTTTGATGTTTATTTACAGCCATAGTTTGTTGAAAACCATCGCGGCCATCAATCGTCGCACAATACTGTCATTCAAAAAGTAAAGAAACTATGAAGAAAGTGAGAGTATTTTATTTTATTTTACTGCAGAACCGATAAACGTTTTTTTTTTGTGCATATTGAAATAGAATACCTGAAAATGATTGAACTTTTTCTAGTATTACCTTAAAGTGTCAAATTTAACAACATCTTATGCATATAATACAGGAAACTTAATTTGTTCGAACTGTTTATAATACAGGTACATTTGTATCTGTATTTATTGTTCGTTTTCAGAATAGTTGTATAATGTTTGGTGTTGAACGCAGCACATATACCGCCTTACATCTTTCCGAACAATAATTATTGGTTATTTAGTTATTTACATTTGTTTAGTTCACAACCTTGATCTCTTTATTATAGATTCGACTTTGACTCGTACTCTTGAACTTGTTAATGTTGTGTTATATATGATAACATTTAACAGGCTCGATATATATCATGAATTTTACATAGTTCCCTATAAATTAATATCGGTATACATGTGTATAGTAAATTATTAAACATTGTGCCCCTTCCAGTTAGATTTACTCAGCTTGTATTAATAACAATATTGAAACTATTTACTGGTAAAGGAAGACTAAGCTTACCATCAAGTCCGACGAAAAATAAGCCTTGTTGGTTTGATGTACTGTTGTTGATGAAATCAATCTTTACGTAGTGACTATTTAACAATTTACTTTCTATGTTGTTATTGTAAAGTTCATCACAATCAATCGTTGATAAGGTATTATTGTCCGTGTCGAGAAAATTCAGATTCTGCTCACAATTACTCGTATCTAAATATAAGTCAGCATCAATTGTATACATATTTATGTTTGATGTACAGGAGAATACTTCAAAGGAACATGAACAGGACGTGCTTCCAGTTGTTACAGCAGGATAATTCTGGCTGGTTAGGTACAGGGGCTTGCCGTCTGACGCCTCCAGTTGTCCATTAGAACATACTGACATTATTCGTGCACCTGGATGATAAAGAACAACCAAAAAGAACAACCAAATTAGTATTTATGACATGTTTATTGAATATACTTTTGAAATGATTTTTTTCCAAAATAGATCATTGAAAGCATGTCATTATTAATTTATATTTACTTGAATTGATATACTGGTAGAAATGAAAAACAGATTAAAATGTTTGTTTTTTATTTAAATATTTAGTCCTACATTAGAATCTTTACTATATTTTTATTAATGAACTTACTTGGTATACAGTAATACTCTAAATAAACATATGAAATATCCTGAACGCCTATGGAACAAGTTGAGAAGTCTGTTCTTCCTGTAGTTTTATTCACATTGCAGGATGACTTTCCAGAACAATCACGAGTTACATCTTGAATGTCGTTTTTCTCGGCTTTAACAAAGCAGTGCGACTTGTCGTATGTACAACATGTTGCATCACAGCTAACATTATAGGCGTACTGTAACGAGTTTATAGCAATCTTTGAGTCCTGTCCACAGTTTAACTTGATGTTTAAATCACATGCTGTCATGTGATGTAATGTTTCATTCGTAGATAGTTGTGCTGGAATATTGATAAATAAATTGAAAGCAGATTGTTAACGTTATTCAATGGTGTAAGATGGATATGCAATTGCAATACTTATAATTTTCCACGATAACTTTGTTCAAATCTCAAATTAAAGAATAGGAAATTATTAAATTGGACCGAAAATATGGTAAAAATATGGTAAGCAGAAAATTACAATTGCGTTGGAAATACTCAAATCTTTGGGTTTAAATATCTTAAGGTTAATCCCATATAGTATAGAGTACGTCTCAGACATCTTCTCTACCCTTTTCGAAGAACCTCGAACACAATACAGTAAGAATACGCAGAACGGGTACGGTATTTCGGTCTAACCTTCGCTAACAAAATAAACATGTAAACAAATAGTAATTTAATGATATGATTTAATTACTAAATTTATTCCAAGATAATCAAGTAAAATTCCTCCTTAATTAAATTAATTTATATATACATGTACCGACCTCGCCGATAAGTCGTAATTACAGTTTCACAAATCTTCCACGGCTGCAGAAAGACTCTCGCGTGCTTCTTCTTTTTTTAAAGCAAACTTGGCTATATATTTATCATTGTTGTCAAATTTTCTTACTATTGACATTTATCAGGAAAATGGTAATAATTTATCATCGTCAACAGATAACACTTGTACTTTCGGTTTCTAATTTTTCGGTGAACATTTACATGGTTTAACCAACTTTTACTACCAAAACATCCTCTCCATTCTGTGTAGATTGACAGGAAGGGCTGCAATATTCTAAATGTGAATTAAAAGGGGATGAATTTATATCTGACAGTGTTCTTAAATTCGCGTCTACAACTTTTTTTAAACTAGTTTCATTTTTTAATATTTGAAAGATAACGCAATGAAGTAGGCCATTATCTGCTATCAGTAAAGTGAATCGATACAAACAATCATAAATTCATGTATATTACTTGCATGACCTGTGACGTATTGTCACACATGTCTGAGTAATATCTGCAAATGATTAAATAAATTATGTAAATCTTTACACCATTTAACTATAATTTCAGAATTTCCAACAGCACGATTCCCTACTCCGCTGAATATCTCTCCTGCACCCATTCCATCCGCATAAAAGACAACAGTACGTATCGCATTTAGCACATTTACGATCTGTTCAATTTTGTAGGCAGTGATTTCAAATGAAATTCTTTAAAAAAAAAAACAGGTTTGGGCAGAGATGTAGATAACATAGAGATTGGCAACTCCCTAACCATTTATCACCCGTGCTTTGCTAAACAAGGCCTGAACAGACGGTAGGTTTTAGCTGTATAACACTAATTAACGATATCATGTACACTTTTTAAAGAAATACAACAGTTGCATTCAGACAGTAAATTAAATCTATATTGTATGAATCACCAGGTTTCCCTCTAAAACAATTACATCCCAATAGATCCCTTTCAGAACTTATTTACTATTATTACTAAAATATGTGTTAATGTTATATAATTGTTGGCGTTGGCCAATTAAGAAGATTGATTAAGAGGTAGGCCGGTGCAATGTTCTGGAATGCAGAACATAAATGTACATCCTAATACCTGTCATGTATTTTGGTCTCACGGTAAAAAAATCATCTTTCTCCATGAATAATGATGGAAATTTGAAAACTCCTCCATTTAAAAAATAGTCTATAATCATTTTTTGAGTAATTTGGGATTCGAAAATGCAACAACTTGGGGGCTCCCCCAGAGTGTTTTTTCCATCTTACTACTATGTTTACATTTTAGCCCTAATGGTTCTGGAATTTCATTTATTAAACACATTATCAGGGGGTGATTTGGAAACATGTCACCTGTCATCGTGGGAGGTCTGTGCAACTAGAATACATGTTCTATCCTGTAAATCCAGTATTAGTTGACTTCACACATTAAGATTTGCTTGTACATCTAAGTTTTAATTGGGGTTGTACTTCAAAATCCTACCGTCTTGTAACAAGTAAAACTTTTTATCAGTAAAATAATATATTTTCTGAAAATTTGTAAATTTGTCTACGGCTGCAGGTAAAAACATTTACAGTTCCCATTTAGATAAATGATACATCAGGTTTTGAAGAGAACTAATTATTAACGTTTGTTGCAAAACTATGCATATGAAGGATCGGTGGGTTTGTTCTGCTATGACTTTTTTAAGTGAAAGGCAAGGAAAGTAACAAATATTTTAACATGCAGATGTAACTTTCAAATGCTGTAAAGTATAAAAGGATCAAATATACATCCATTCAGTTTTAATTGCTACAAAAAGCCTATATTTTTTCACTTTTTGAAAGGCATGAGTGATATTTTAATGGAATATCTTGTTATCTATGTCTCTGATTTAGGTTAACGGTTCAGGTTAGCTGAAGTTTATTACTTACGATTGTTATGACATTTTTATACAAATTGAATTGTAATGTAATAATCAGAATATCGTTTTATAGTGATGAATAAAACAAATGAAAAATGAATATTCGGCTTACCTGAGGTTAAATGAAGTATTACGGATAAAGTTAATATAGCAGTAAAAAATATTTTCCTCCAAACCATTTTCTTTTTTCCCTTTATGCACACCTTTTATTACTGGTTATAAACCTCCCGGGAATAGATTTTACTTCCTTTTCAACGGAACACGAAACACATTTATTATTCATCATTGAAAATAACTATTTCGGAAATACCCTTGTAAATAACAGTGTTTTGAAAGGTTAAGGTTAGGTAAAACTAGACATATACAAGTTTGAAAGTTATCTAATACCTCAGATTACATGATCGACATAATAAAACAAATATAAATATTTTTCATGTCATAAAAGGTATATCGTGTTAAAAAAACCGTTCAGGGATTTAACTTTTCAAAACTTCCTTTTTCATTTCATTTATATTCAAGCGCTGTTGATATTGCAAAAAACTTGTTTATGACTGCTCATTTAGGGTAATTTAGTAACGCGGTGGCAGAGTCAAGTTTCACATAATATTTCACAACGTTGAATAAGAGCACAATTTTTTATGCTGTATTTATATTTTTATCCTCTATTTCAGTGTATAAAGGACACAAGACCTGATAGAATAATCGGAATACACTAAAAGGCGTAAATAGCAGATTTAAAATTATTAAAGCTTTGCATGATTTTTGGATGAAACACTATAAAAGAAACATTTATAGCGAAATAATCTTGGTGTCAACGTTCTTGTTTTCAAGTTTGTTCCCCTAAATTTGATTTTTAAGGGCACAGTCCCACAAAGATTTTTGTTTACGATGCGATTAATATGCTTTTTATTTTTTCCGTGGACACAAAACACATTTTCTCCCTTTCATTTAACATTTCTCCTGTGCAAAGATTATGTAAAGTTTTAAGAAATAGAGGATATTAAACGAGAATGTTGAGAATATTAAATAAGTGTTGATTCAATACTGAATCTATCGAATGTGTTAAATAAACTTATGTAATGCGAGCCTCTTGTGTCATTTAACCAAGTGACGTCAGAAAAATAACTTGTCCGTTCAATTAAGTTTACTCTCTTTCTTTTAGCATTAAAATGGAATAAATCTATTAATTGTTCTAGCGTTACAGTATAATAATGCATGGTATATCGTTTAAATTCTTAGTAATCAATCGCTCATGCCTACCAATGTTCGTGATAATAATACTGCTCATTTGAACTTGAGCCGTACATTTATTAACAACAACGCACTCAAAACATTTAGATATCTATTTCTTGACGTACGCTTATATCCTTGATTTTCAACTGATATTTCTAAATTTTGAAATATAGTATCCCAAATTATATGTTGTATTGGGATATGGAATAATTCAACTTTCATCTCGTATGCAAAGTAGAATAGATCAATTTAACATTAAAGTTTAATTTGTAAATACTAAAATACTCGGTTGTGCTGATGTTGGTAGTTTATCTCTTGGATCATGACAGCCACATTGAAATCACAGAGCAGAGTTCAGCCACAGCATCGTTCATGGACATGCTTGTCAAGCGAATTACCAGTACTAGTTGCCTTCCCTTTCGCAATGAACTGTACATGCAAGAGCCAGAGGTAATGATGCAAAATGCGCATGAGTTTGAAGTTAGATTTCTTATAGTCATGCTAGCCTGAATAAACTTGATTGGTAAATATTTGTTGGTAGTTTAAGTTAATTTAAATTTAATTTTAAACACTTGTCATAACGATCAGTGTATTCATAACTGGTACAGGAATTCTAGTACATGTGTATACTTTTTATAACAATATTTGTTTAAGGGAAATATTTAAAGATCTTACCCGTAAAGCTGTCTATATGAATGAATTTTGTCTATTAAAAAAGATTGCATCATTTTGCATGAGAACATAGAAACGTGTCATTTGTAAAGGTAACTTGTCAGGTGTTGAATTGTATTATCTGTTAAACTATAATACTTGCGTGTTAACGACATTATAGGAATAAATATTCAGTTAAAAAAACCTAATGCTGTTAAATACCGTAATCTATATGTATGAACAGTGACAATAGATTTATTTTATTGAAATTTGCAGTCTTTTGTAAAATCATGATATCATGAGTCTCAATTTCTCATTCTACACATACTGTTTATGATATTCTCAATTGCTGTTTTGTTAAAGCATTTTATAAATCATGTTTCTGTGAAATGTAATTAAAACACATTGAAGCCTTTAAATCAATTTAGTGTTTGAAATTATTTTTGTCCAATAGAATTGCAGTATTTCAAATGAATCATAACACATTTACTTTTAGTAAATCGTCTAAATTCAATCAGTTAAGTAAATCGACAACTGTTTAAAGATAATTTCAAACACTAAATTGGTTAGTGTTAATAAGTAAGCATTCACTACATTGAATTGGTCGATTTAGATTTGGAAATGTTTACCTATAAACATTGTTTAACCCGCTCTTAGAGTTTGAAATTATTTTTGTCCAATAGGATTGCAGTATTTCAAATGAATCGTTACACATTTACTTTGCTAAATCGGCAAACTGAAACCAGTCTAGTAAATCGACTGTTTATAAAAATAATTTAAAATACTAAGCTGGTTAAAATTTATTAGTGCGCCGCGTCTGACCAAATAAATTTTGTAAATACGTACTAATAAACGTTAACCTATACTCATTTAAACAATTACGGTTTGTCATACATAATCAGGATTTTTGTTTGTATATTGATTTCATGTATACTACAAGTTGTTGATAATAAGCTGATACAGTCTAAGATAGTACATCAATTATTAGATAAAAACAATGTTAAACACACAGAATACAGATTCAAATTTAATATGATTATAACAATAAAAAAATGATGATCAAACTACTTTAAATTCTGTAGTGCGGGTATTACGTTCGGGATTCATTACGTTCGGAATGCCGAAAATGATCATCATGTTCAATTAGAGCGACTATTAAGGTGGATAGGCCAAATATGTCACACAGCAATTGTTGTGGATTGTACGACAAACAAATGATAATGTAAAACAATAGTAATGGAGATGCCCAACATTATGTATTGCAAGTTTCAAGTTTATTGGCAAAATCAGCAAAAACAATTGCCTTTAGCCATTTACAATACATGCGGAGTATGGCTAAAACAAACAATACGATAATGACAAAAATGTAACACAATGGCTTATAATAAATACAATATATCAATATATAAACAGGTATCAAGAGCATTTTTATGTGTTTTAAGCTGCTTTAAAAAATATTGATAAATGAACTATTTTGTTTTTGTTATTTGATGAAGATGTTAGGGCATTAAATATATTCATTGTGGGTCATGAACTATGCCCAACATATAAATTATGAATTTCAAAAAATTATACCCAGCTCAATCTCTAATTTATGTGAGCATAGTCTTAATCAAGTGAATGTTTTCTTTAATTCATCAATTGATATTTTATCCAAATATAACTCATAACAAAATGTAGTAGTTATAAAGTTTAGATGTATTATTTAAACATGTTTCCCACTCTTGAATGAACTGATCTCGCTATGTCCATTTTAACAGATGTAAAGTATTAATCGTTGTATCAAGATTGTAAATAAATCTGCGAATCCAAGATGATTTATGATAGAATGTATCCGATTAGTCCAGCTAATGCCAGTAATGTTTACACATTGATCCATATAAAGCCATAAATAGGTAAATCAATAAGTTTTTAACCAAAATTTTAGTGACCTTTCTTTAGCAATAACAGAAAGAGGAAATCTGCCCAATTCTTCCAAAACTGCATAATTAGATATTTGTTTTTGGACCCCTAAAATATATTTCAAAAACCTCATACTAGTATGTAGCTTGTCCACTTCTTTATAATTGTATAGTCTACACCCAAATCTCAAAACCATTAATCAAAGAATATCAGTGAGCCTTGATAAAGCAATTTTAATGGCGGACACACCATGATGATCAGTGAATTCTAATACCTTGACGGTTATGCTGGGCCACGCCGATGATAACAAGTGGGTGAAGTAGCCACTATCATAGGGAACAGGCACGTTCTAGTACAACGTTAGTTGCGTTTGGCGCGTCAAAAATGTTAAAGGAGTTCTTTGCGTTTACCTTTCAGAGGATTGCACAAGGTATTGTCATATTATCTATATTGAAGCGTCTCGTATTGTGTATGGTGCCATTAGATAAACTCCAAAGTGAAGTTCATTGGGAATCTTCTGAATATCGTTAAAATGAAACGCTTTTCTGGAAGTACCATTATAATACTAGCTAGGAAGATTATGACAGAGAAAGCGCCAAAGATGTTAAATTATTTTTTGTAGACAGACAATAGAGCAGGTAACTTGTTACATGCCAATCTTCTCGTAGAGGTTATGTCACGCTTTTCTACTCCCCTGTAACTCGCATGACAATAGGTTTTTACCTCTCACTCTTTTTGTAATGCAAATTTCCCATAGGCCTCTGGGAGTTAATGCAAGTGTACCACGTGACTAAGAATTTTGTACTGTTAGTGCCCGTCTACACCTATCCAAGTGCCCGTCTACACCTATCCAAGTCTTGAATGCAAGTATCATATTCTCTTGAATTGGATAGTGTAGACACCCTTCTTGAATGGTTTTTAACGAGAAATTATGTGACATCCATGAAGATAATTTCTTGCAAGAAAGTTAGAACACGTTCTATTTTTCTACAAGTTTTTGGCTGTCAAGACACTGATAACACCGGTTTGACACAAAACATGTGCCCGAAGGTTTGATAGTGCTGTTATTTTTATTATTTTCTGACTTTTTATTGTTGATTCAGTGTACATGTCCTTTGAATTTCAGTAAATGATTACAATGTCTTGGTCAAAGAAACAAATCAATACGCTGATACACAGAAGAGCAAAAGCAAACAAAATAAAATAAATAAAAATAAATACATCGTAAAAAATGAAAAAGAGCTCTTTTTCAAGTAGAATCAAAATGGATTTAAAATGATCTTGTTCATTTAGTGAATAAATTTCATCGAATAAAGAATTTGCATCAAAATAAATTTTTGTCACATTTTTTCAATTTTACTCCATTCTGTTTTAGCTAATTGCATCATTTTCCCGCTTTTTTTCACATATTTTACAGAAACATGATAGTCTTGCAAAGACAAAGGTATAAATCCTGGGCTATCTTAATGAGACATTTCAGTAAAAATTGTGCCTGAAAAAATGTTGAAAGGGCCATTTATTTAGCTTATCTAAATGTGACATTTAAGAAACTTGAATAGGTGTAGAAACGGCCTTACAGTATTTTTACCAGTATAAAATCTGGTCACGTGGTCTATTTTCTAAATAAAATGGCCACCATTTTTTTTCTCGATTCATTTTTATTTTCAACGTTAAACACCAATAGGACACCAATTTCTTCTCTGGAGTTACTATGGCACTCATAAAATTTCGTTGTTTGCAACCTGGTGTGCTTTTCGCGTATAAAATATCTTTTTGTAGAATAGTCAAAAAGTGAACATCCGTTTTCAACGGAAGTAATTGCAATGTAAATAATTATGTGTCAAACTGGAACATGCAGACGATTTTAAAAAACCTTGCAACAAAGGATTATTTTACAATTTTAATCAGTGAAACAGACATAGGATATCATCGTTATTTTGTCAAAAACCATGCTAAGATTATTCTGGAAAAAGAAGGATCAGATTTCACAGATCATAACCGAGTAAATGGGTTAGTGTTTTATTTTCTAAATAAAACCTAGCTTATTGTATGTTTATGATTTGTAGATATTATCGCTTGCTTAAAGAATAAAAGGAAAAGAAAACTTCTTAAGTAGGCCTAATGTACACTTAAAAATTAAAAGGTAAGGACAGTTTAGTTATTGTTACTCTTGGTTTATTTTTGTTACAGTTAGATTTAGTTGACAATTTCAGATCATCACAGTATTTTTGTTCGGGTAATAAAATAAATAACACATGGGTTTGTGAGTATCAGTAAAAATATCATCCCTCGAAAAAATACTGTTACCCTCGGCTGCGCCTCCCATGTGTTATTTATATAATATCATTTGATAGCAGACAGGAAACATACTGTCTTCACTTTCCTTTCAGGGTGTAATTGGGAAACATTGTCACCTGTCGTCGTGGGAGGTCTGTACAACTAGAATATAAGTTCTATCCTGCAAATCCAGTATTAAGTTGTACGAATTCAAGAAAAAGTAGCCTTCACAAATTTAGATTTGCTTGTGCATCTAAGTTTTAATTGGGGTTGTACTTTAAAATCCTACCGTCTGTCGAGGCCATTAAAACTTGTAACAAGTAAAACCTTTAAACCAAATATCAAAATCAGTAAAATAATATATTTTCTGAAAGTTTGTACATTTGTCTACAGCTGCATGTAAAAACATTTACAGTTCCCATTTAGGTAAGTGAAACATCAGATTTTGAAGAGAATTAATTATAAACGTTGTTGCAAAACTATGCATATGAAGGCTCGGTGGGTTTGTTCTGCTATTACTTTTTTAAGCGAAAGGCAAAGAAAGTAACAAATATTTTAACATGCAGCAGTAAATAAAAGATTTAACTTTCAAATATTGTAAAGTATAAAAGGATCAAATTTACATCCATTCAGTTTGAATTGCTACAAAAAGCCTATTTTTTCACTTTTTGATAGGCATGAGTGATATTTCAATGGAGTATATTGTTATCTATGTCTCTGGTTATGGTTAGCTAAAGTTTATTACTTACGATTGTTATGACATTCTTATACAAATTGAATTGTAATGTAATAATCAGATAATATCGTTTTAAGTGATAAATAATAAAAAAATAAAAAAATATTCGGCTTACCTGATGTTAAATGAAGTAATACGGATATAGTTAATATAGAAGTAAAAATAATTTTCCTCCAAACCATTTTGTTTCTTTCCTTTATTTACACTTTTTATTGCTGGTTATAAAACTTCCGAGAATAAATTTTACTTCCATTTTAACGGACAAGAAACACATTTATTGATATCAATTATTCATCATTGAAAATAGCTATTTCGGAACTACCCTTGCAAATAATTATGTTTTCAAAGATTAAGGTTAGATAAAACTAGACATAAACTAGTTTGAAGGTTATTTAATACACCAGATTATCTGACAGATGTAATAAAACAAATTTAAATGTAAATGTTTTTCATTTCATAAAAGGTAAATCGTGTTATAGAGCCGTTTTCAAAACTTCCTTTTGCATTTTGCGATTATGCAACAACTTGTTTATAAATGCTCATTTAGGATAATTTATGTAACGCGGCGGCCGAATCAAGTTTCACGATGTGTTAAATCAATGATCTATTGAAATGTATTATGATATTTCACACCTTTGAATAAGAGCACACATTTTTTTGCTGTAGTTATATGTTCATTATCCATCTAACTGCCATGTTTGAGTATAAATCGATACATTAATTAGGACACAACATATGGTATTATATATATATTCTTTATTTGAGTCTCATCCATACATAGCATAAAACAATTCAATGACATAATTTTACAAAGTAAAAGTTATTTATGTACGGCCATTCTTATCAGAATTACAAGAGACTATAAAATTTTAATCTAATGGAAGGGAGGCAACTCTGCAAAAATGTCCACTGTCACTTACAGAGTTACCTCTCTTCTCATTCCATATTCATATGCATATTACAATTTAAAATTGCTAAAATAAGAAACTATTGCTAATCTTGTTCTAAAATACTTAAAGTGTTTCTGGTATTATTGCTTTACAGTAAAAATCCTTAAAATGTTCTCTTCCTTAAACCCGTAAAATTACACTGAATAGCAATAGATTCTTAAACTATACAAGAGCGATCAGTAATCACATGTGTCGCCTCATAATGGCCAATTTCATGTTGGGACAAATTTTGTGACAGACGGACAGACAGACGGACAGTGCACAACTAGACTAAGTACTGATCAATCATGTAAAGTTTGGATAAAATTGCACCAGTAGCTTATGAGGATTAGTCCGGACAAGCTTTTGTGTATCTGGCAACACACAGAAAAAAACACCTTTTTATCAAAGGGCCATAACTCAGCCAAAAATCATTCAACCGGAAAACCCGTACAATATGCGCAAGGACTTGAGCTACAGATCAATCCTGTAAAGTTTCATTGAAATTGCATAAGTGGTATAAGAGAACTAGTCCGGACAAACTTTAAAAATAAAAATTATTAAAGGGCCATAACTCTGACAAAAATCATTGAACCGGAAAATGCCTACAATATGCACAACTAGACTTAATACTGATCATTCCTGTAAAGTTTGGATGAAATTGCACCAGTAGTTTATGAGGAGTAGTCCGGACAAGCTATTGTGTATCTGGCAACACACAGAAAAAACACCTTTTTATCAAAGGGCCATAACTCGGCCAAAAATCATTCAACCGGAAAACCCTTGCAATATGCGCAAGGACTTGAGCTACAGATCAATCCTGTAAAGTTTCATTGAAATTGCATTAGTGGTATAAGAGAAGTAGTCCGGACAAACTTTAAAATTAAAAATTATTAAAGGGCCATAACTCTGACAAAAATCATTGAACCGGAAAATGCTGACAATATGCACAACTAGACTTGATACTGATCATTCCTGTAAAGTTTGGATGAAATTGCACCAGTAGTTTATGAGGGGTAGTCCGGACAAGTTTTGTGACGGACGGACGGACAGACGGACAGACAGACAGACAGACAGACAGACAGACGACGGATAAGTGATCCCTATATGTCGCCACTACTCCGTAGAGGCGACACAAAAATCATGTAAATAAAATTATTTCGCATCATTGGAAAGATAAAAACCTATACGAGTAAAATAAAACATTTTTTTCCACATTTAAGGATTGTACATTAAAATGTTTTCCCTAAAAAAAAAAATTTAAAACGATCATTTACTAATTTTTTAACTATGAGTTTTGTTTACCTTTTCAAGAGCCTCGGAGTTTCCCAATTTTACCTTGTCTAATGTTTTAAAAGAAATTAAAATATTAAAAAACCATAAAAAAAAAGGCTCATAAATCCCCTTTATTAAGTAAAATTTCTCAAAAATAAAAGGGAAAGACTCTAGTTTGTGGAAAAAAAATTTTTAGAATTTTAACAAAAAGGGAAAATAAAATTTGTGGGGGGAATAAAACCCATTTAGTTCTACTTTTTAAGAAAAATTGGGGAAAACAGGTTTTTTGCCACAAAAAATTTTAAAACAATTTCAGTTTTGGAAAAAATGAACGACAATTTATTGTCATCAGACAGTCTTAAAAATTGATCATTTACATTTTCTGCCTAAATGTTTAGAAATTTGAAGCCTTTTATTCAAATTGTAATGGATATAACCATCTGAAGAAGTACTTGATTTCCATCTACCATGCTTATTTAACAAACTGGTATCTAAATTGAGATTACTATTTGCACAAGCTGAAGCTCCGCCACTACGTAAACTGTGTAGACCAAATTTATTTTTGTCTTCCCCAATTGCTACTATAGCTTGCAAAAATATTTCCCTGTACGACAAAGGACTCAAAGTGTTAACTGGTACGTATTTGTTTTTACTTTTAAGAAATTTGACCTTTGTAAATATGTATTCGTCTGAGGAAACGGTTAAACTTGCGGCAGCTAAATAATTTTTTAACCACGATACCGGACATAGTTTATTTCCCGTCTTAGCAATGACAATTTCTGAACCTTTTTGTAACTGATCAGTTTTACTTTTCTTAATAAACAAAGACATATGATTTTCATAAATTTTGATATCTTTCATTTGTAACGAACTTAGCTCACTAAATCTCAAAAAACCTGAAAATCCAAGAATACACATTGTACATAATCTATTATCTTTAAAGTTCATCTTTCCTCCATTACTATACAAATTTACAATACGATTCAAAATGTCTGCTGTAACTGGTTGTTTCTTCCGTTTTGGTTGGCACAAGATACGTCTGCTTCCGTCAAAAGTCAGTTTGGTTAATTTGTGCGCACACGGATTATCAAAGAGTGATAATTCGTGCTTCCAGTTTATTGCATAAAAATAACCTTCCAGAATAGAATTAGACACTTCACTGATAGTTAAATCACTCAGAAAAAGACAAACCGTAGTTACTTTAGCTGGTAAACTGATAAAACCATGTTCACCGCACCAAACATCAAATTTGTTGAAGTATCCGATGTATTTCTGATTGGTATTCTTGGATTTAGAAGCCATAACTATGTCCGGTATCATACTAGCTGCTGCCCCAAGAGAAACATGAATTGAAAACTTTGAAATCTCTTCCCATATTGCATGATTTTTACGTTCCTGCAAATACAAAAAGATGTTATAAAGAATTGTCAGTAACCCGAAGAACACATTCGTACAATTTTTTTTTTTTGCAATTCTCAAAAACAGTGAACTAGTAAAGCTATAATATAAACATGAAATAATTTATACAGAGCCATTCTGAAAATAATCTCTGGTTAACTATAAATCTTTCAAAAATTCTTCCTAAAGACAACAACAAAAACTAAAAGTTATTCAAAATTTCTCTTGTGATAACTGTAAATCCTTGAATGATAATCTTCACTAAGAAGAAACTGAAAAGTCTATAAAAGAAATGATTATTTCTAGGATAACTGATTTTCTTCAATAATAAAAACTCTTTACTAGAATAACCATGAAAAAACCTTCAATAATAATTCATCTTAACTAGGATAACTGTAGATCCTTTCATTAAATAATTCTCATTCTAGGATAACTGTAGATCCTTTCATTAAATAATTCTCATTCAAGGATAACTGTAGATCCTTTCATTAAATAATTCTCATTCTAGGATAACTGTACATCCTTTCAATAAATAAGTACCATCTTATTTCCTACAAAACTTCTACAAATAAAAAACTAAAAACACTCGAATGCAATATGCGAGAACGCTTGTATTTAGGGACAGTACACAAGATGACATAATAAACGTGCAAATACATGTATAGCATAAAGCAATAAATATTGTAATTGGTTAATAAATTTTATCTCTGTCATATAAATGTTTTGCAAATCGTGGTCGACTCGTCCAGGAAAAACCAAAAACAAAAAAAAAACCCTTTTAAAGTTTTTGAATTGATTTCAGTGTTATTTAAGGGAAAATATTTTTGGAAACCTGTGCCCATTTGCCATCACAGGAAAGTGACTGTCAAATACCACCGAATGTTGGGCCTCATCCTTGCAAAACATTTAACATTTATACAAAACGATGTAAAATGTCTACACTATGTTTCCGTTAAAAATTAAACAATACATTTTATTTAGGCAAAGCTTGTACGCTTTTAAAACATTGTTCTTTTCAAAAAATAATTTTGGCATTGAATTTGAATGTGTGATGTCCCAAAGGTTGCTGGGTAGAAATCTGTATTTCCCAAAATTTTGGAAAAAACCCCGATTAAATACGGGGTCGAATCTTCCCGAGCAAAACAAAAAATGAAACAAAAAACCGTTTTGTATTAAAAGCTAGTCCCCAAAGGTACTCATCTATCGTTTTTTAACAAAAGAAGTACCAAATATTTCATTTTGGGATAACTTTTAAAATCCTTTTCATTAAAAAATTTCCATTCAAAAGATAAACGTAGACCCTTTTTCAAAAATTTTTCATTTTTGGGGTTTTAAAACTTGTAGTTTCCTTTCAATAAAAATTTATCATAAATGGGATAATTGTAGTCTTTTTAAATAATAATACTCATTTACTAGGAAAACTGTAGAATTTTTCATAATAAAAATAAATTTTCCCCGGATAACTGCTAATTTCTTTAAATAATAAGAACTCATTACTAGGATAACTGTAAATATTTCAATAATAAACACCTTTACTAAACGACAAACTCGTTAAAAGGACAACTGTAGATCCTTTAATGATAATTTCTATTTCCTATAATAAAATTAAATTCTTTCAAGATAACCACTTAGTATTTGGAATCACTAATTTACATATGTTTTTTTTTTATTATTATTATTATTAATTTAACCAATTAACCTTATTATTGTAAAAAAAACCCTACCATTTCTAAAAATAATCAACAAAGTCAATAAAAAACTCTTGTATAATAACATTATCTTCAATAAAATGATAATCTTATTTAAAATTGTTTCGATATATAATTACTGCACATGCTCTAAATAATTTTGACTCTCATGACAAAATCTTAACCAACGCGTATTGTGTAAATATAGATTACACTATATATACTTTGAAACTTGCTGCGTAGTATGAAAAGAAAAGTCTCTAGTTTTGTAACAATTCCAGAAAAGACACGCTCAGTTTCAATAAAAAAATCTTAATTTTTTTTTTTGAAGTATATAGAAAAGGGGTAAGTAAGCTTCCATTCATAATTTTATTTTTAACACTAAAACACTCCCGTTAAAAGGAGATACTGCAAAGACACTGTTACAACACGAACCTGGAACAAAAAAATGATTTTGGTTTCTCATATTCCACAAAATCAACTACAAATTCCCTGTATGAACCAGTAAACGTATTGACAATAGCTGGCCATGTTTTCTGGCCAAAACATGGAAGACTTCCATTTAGGGACTACTAAAGTTCCCTCTGCCCCACATTTAATCATATGTTGAATGACCTTGTTTACTAAGTGGACAGGAGGTACTAACCAATTATTCTTTCCTGACCAATCAAAAGCAAATGCATCTACTCCTGATAAAACGTCTTACATTTCCCCTTTTAAATCCCCTATACAACTTAAAATCATTTTGCTTGCTTTTTTTTTTTTCTAATTGAATTTCTACAAGCCCTTTAATAACCCCACAAATTCCCCAACCCATTCTGGCCCGGAACAAGGTTTCTTTTTGATTTTCCTTCATTAGCTATTAAACTGCTTTAATTAAATCCCCCCCTAACTGTGAACTTCTTTTTTTGCAAAATTTTTAATGGGCTGTTTTTTGGCCCCCAACCTCCAGAAAATTAAAAATAATTTTATCCCTTCCTTCCAGTTTTTTAACCAATGGCCTTAAAATTTTGGGTAAACAACCATGGAGCTTTTAATAAAAAAAAAGGGGGGCTTTAAAAAAAAAAATTTTTTATTGAAACACCGTTTTCTACCCAAAAAAACCCTAAGTAAGTTTTGATTTTTTTTTAAATTTATGGAAATATATACCCAGATTTTAAATCAAATTTAAAAACTTTAAAATTCCCTTTTTTGACAAAAATCAAAAGCTTTTCTGATTTTAAAAACTTGATTTTCCCTTTTTAACACGTGCTTATTAATATGACGAAATCTAAAAAAAAGCCTTTTTCTTTAAACCTTTTTGATTTTATGAAACAGTCAAGGGATGTAAAACACAAAATTTTTTTTTACTTTTAACTTCAAACGCATTGCTTTTTCAAAAATTTTTCAGAAATAGCTAGGGAAACCCGAATTTTATGATGTTTCAACAGAAGAAAGTTTGTTTCTTAAAATAAATAGAGGTATTCATTTTTTTCTATAAATAACAGGGATTATTTTCATCAATTATGAAATAAGAATTTCATAAATAAGTGGGCGTACCACGAGGTGAAATATGGAATTTTTCTTTGCGCAACGATGAAAATAAATCATGTTATTTAAAGAAAAAAATTTGAATTTTTGTTATTATATACATTTTTTCTCTTTTTGCGATAACATTTAAAAACCCTTTTCCCCTTAAATTTTTTGCGTACGGCAGAATTAAAAGAAAGTAGTCCGGCCAAGACACCAGTGTAAAATACGGGAAAAATAGTTTCACTGCAGTGGAAAAATACAATTTTTACAGATGAAATACGGAAAAATGAAAATACGCATTTTATTTCATCAATATTCTCAATATTTCATTTAGGGAAGTATATAAATAAACAGAACTAGGGCAGTGTCTCAAACGAATCTTAAATCCGTTTCTATAACGTCTTTATAAAAAGTATTTTAACTTTGAGATTTTTTACCCAAAAATCAAATGTTCTATTGATACTGTCCCTTTACTAAAATATATCATTCTTTTTTTCTCGATTTTTTTTGAAACATATGAATTTTAAAATACTTAAACTCTACTTTCGCTTACTGGCGTCTGGGGTTTTTCTGTTGTTACTGAGGGGGGGGGTGGTGTCGCAGCTACTTAGTCATGAATCTCTGGGTGTACGGGCAGTCTTGGGGCAAAAGTGTCCGGGCAGATTACAGGAGAAGCAATGACCTGTAAAATCCCTGATTTCTTTGCACGTTTCCCCCGGATATATTTGTTTGAAATAGGCTCTCAAATCTTGGTGAATACCCACAAAAGGGCGCCCGTTGTTGAAAATTTGGCCTTGCTGGAGCTGAGCACGTGTGGGTGGGAAAAGTGCTGACTACCCTTTCCATATGGGACTTATCTGCGTGACCCCTGATTTCCCTTGCAATAGCGCTCGTAGCTTTAGAAGCCATTCGTCATCATTATCAGCAAGCGGGTCAGCGTCATATTCCCTGACGGTATCCCAGCCATGTTTGTTCGGCAATTTTTAACAGCTTGTTTCGTTTAACGAATTCCCAAGGTTCGTTTTGAGCAAAAACCTTTTAAAGGAAAACGTTTTTTAAGTCACAAAAAAGCCTCTATTCTATTTTTAAATTTTTCAAAGGGGTTTTAGAGGTTTTAAAAATTTTAAACTGTCTTTTAAAAAGAAACTTTTTGAAAAAAAATTTTGTACCTGCGTTAGCCGGTTTTTTGGGCCTTCCCCGAAAAAATTTTTTTTTTTCCCAAAAAAAATTTTTTTTGATCTTAACTTCCTTTCTTAGTTTTTTTTAAACCCCCTTTTTTGTTTTTAATCCAAGTCTTTTCTTTAATTTTGAAAAAACGAAAGTCGTTTTTTTACACGGAAAATCGAAGGCGTTCCCTTTTCCCCGCTAAAATGTTTTCCCTCTGGGAAGGAATTTCCTTCCCTTTGCTCCGATTTTTTTGCCAAAAAACAAAAAATTTTGGGGGAACCCTTTCGAAAATGTTTTAGTTAAAAAACCCGAAAATTTAAAAGCGAAAATACTCATGAAAACTGTGCCCCCTGGGAAAATTAAAATTCCCAAAAGCAAATTTTTTAAAACCAAAAAACCCAAAAAAAAAATTAATAATACCCAAAAGAAAAAAGTAATATCCCCTACCTTGGAAAATATTTAAAAATTAAAATGTTTTTTCATCCCTTTAAATTTCCCTTTTACAAAATTTGGGCAAAATTTTTTTGATTCAAAAATAACCCTTTTAAAATCTGCCCGTTTCGAGTCTGATTTGAATAAAAGGGAATTAAAACTTTAAAGGGAAAAAAATACAAAATTTTTGATTTTAAAAAAAGAAAAAAGAAAAATTTTTAATGAAATAACTGGGGGGTTTCCGTTTCTTTTTTTTGATTACGTGCACTTAAATGGTCAAACCCAAAAAATTTTTTTTTCTACGAATTTTGTTTAAATTTAAAACCTTTACAAACACATTTTCACCCCTAAAAATTTTTAATTTTTTCTTCTATTTTAATTTTTCAAAGATTTAAAGTTTCCCCTTTGAATAAAATTTTGGGGAATTTTTTAATTTAATGTAGGTTCAAAATATTTTTAAAATGTATTTTTTTTTTGAAAATTTTTTTGATTATGGGGTTTTCGTTCCCAAAGACACCCGTAAAAGGTCAAAATTGACCCTTTAGGGCACTTTGGGGACCGAGTTTGAACAATCACGTTCCGTAACTGGGGGATAGCTTTTTCGCATGAATCCCAAAATCACTGTCCCGGGAAATTTGAACCCCAGCGGTGGGGGGCAAGTAGTTTGAAGTCAAAAGACCCTTAAAACCCCTTTGGCCCCGGAAAGCCCCCCCGAAAAAATAATTTAAAAAAAGTTGAATAAATGGATTTCCCATGGTTTTAAAGTCGAAATGGAGGAGCAAAAAGGAAGGGGTATGGTTTGGGGAGCTAAAACGGAAATGATAAAATTGAAAAGGGAAAATTTAAAAAGTGGTTTTTAAATTCCCAAAATTTGGGAAATTATTCCCGAAATGTATTTAACGCAAACCCTTTTAATTTTTCGCCTTGGGTATACTACTTACTTTAACGATATTATAGGAAGAAATGTTCTAATCAAAAAATCCTAATGCTGTTAAATACTTAAACAATTATGGTGTGTTATACATAATCAGGACTTTTTTTTGTATATTCATGTATAATACAAGTATGGTATGTGTCAATACGTTGTCTATTGTTGATAATACGCTGATAAAGTCTAAGATAGTAAATCCGTGAATAAACCTAATATCAAATACATATTTTAGATAAAAACAATGTTAAACACACATAATTATTGAAATATGACTATGAAAATTAAAAAAAAAAGATGATCAAACTACTTTAAATGCTGTAGCGCGGGTATTACGTTCGGGATTGATTACGTTCGAAATGCCGAAAATGATCATCATGTTCAATTAGAGCGATTGTTAAGGTGGATAGGCCAAATATGTCACACAAACAATTGCGTGGATTGGGACGACAAAAAAATATAATGAAAAAAATAGTAATGGGGATCCCAACATTAGTAATTGGAAAATTTTTTAAATTTATTTTTGGGAAAACGAAAAACCCAAATTGGGGTTGGCCCTTTTCAAAAAATGCCGGAGTATGGTTTGACCCAAAAATTACAAAAAGTAAAAAAATGGCTTATATAAATTTCAATAATTTAACAATTTTTTTTACGGCCCCTTTTAAATCCCAAACGAGTGTAAAAAGTCCAAACGGTTAAAAAGTTTAAAAAATTTTCCCTTCCCCGGTTTTTGAAGGACCGGTCAAGACGTTTTACACATAAAAAAGGTTTATTTTTCTATTTTTTTTTTTTAAGATTACAACTTTTTTAAAAAAACGGGAAAGCAGTTAGCTAGCAATGGGTTTTTTTCCGGGGTATGCCCTAAAGTAAAGTATTGCCCGGTTTTGGGCGACAATTTGATTGGGAAAATTTTCCGGTGCCAGTCCATCGGGGGAAAAATTGAAAAATGGAACAACTTTTTTCCCGGGCCAAATTTTAAAATTGAAAAAGTCGATTCTGGTGAAGTTTTGGGGCCCTTCCCCAACCTTAAACAGATGCTCAAAAAAGTCTTCTGGCGAAAATTTAAATTAAAAAATGAAATTCCCTTTATAAAAAACGAAATTAACCCCTTTTTCCCTTAATCCCCTTTGAGCCCCCAATAACCTTGTTGGAGCAAAACAAGCGCAGTGCGTGTCTGGGTTTTTAAAATGTAATTCCCGATATTTAAAAAATAAATTTTCAACTTTCCCAAAAACAATCAAAAAGGTTTTTTGGGGACACAGATTTTTGCAAAAAACTTGGGGGCATTTCCCGAAAAGGGAAAGGGATATTTGTTTTTAAAAGTCCGTCCGTCAGTCCGTCAATCCGTCCGAAAACTTTAACATTGGCCATAACTTCCTGTATAATATATATAAAATTATACTTTATATAGTGGAACAGTATAAAGTGATTTATGTTTGTACAGTTACATCTTATTTTACATCTTAGCACATTTAAGGCATTTCTGGTGTTTAAACACTTTTCGGTGTAATTCTATCTTTCGGATCATAGAAAATTTTTCACCACTAGGTGTCGCACGCAAAATTTTTATCTGAAAAGTTTTTCACTCTACCGCCACCACCCCACCACAACTACTTGCCTAGTTTTAATATTGTTTGTTTTACTACATGTTACTTTTATATGTACAGGACGAATTGCTGTCCAACTTAATGTCATGATTTTTACTTATATAAGCTTTATATGCCTTTCTCTCTTGTTTTTTAAATAAACAGTCCAATGCCCTCTGGGCCTGGACATTTTCATCCAAATTGGTATTTGTTCTACTTTATCTTGACATAAGTAAACTGCTGAGTCTTGCCAGGTGCAAACATAAATATAAATATATTTATTGTCAGCCATGAACTATGCCCAACATATAAATTATGAATTTCAAAAAATTATACCCAGCTCAATCTCTAATTTATGTGAGCATAGTCTTAATCAAGTGAACGTTTTCCTTAATTCATCATTCGATATTTTATCCAAACTATTGACTCATACTAAAATGTAGTAGTTATAAAGTTTAGATGTATTATTTAAACATGTTTCCCACTCTTGAATGATCTGATCTCGCTATGTCCTTTTTAACAGATGTAAAGTATCCATCGTTGTATCAAGATTGCATAAATATGCGAATCCAAGATGATTAATGATAGAATGTATCCGATTAGACCAGCTAATGCCAGTAACGTTTACACATTGATCCATATAAAGCCATAAATATGTAAATCAATAAGTTTTTATTCAAAATTTAAGTGACCTTTCTTTAGCAATAACAGAATGTGGAAATCTGCCCAATTCATCCAAAACTGCATAATTAGATATTTGTTTTCGGACCCCTAAAATATATTTCAAAAACCTCATACTAGTATGTAGCTTGACCACTTCTTTATAATTGTATAGTCTACTCCAAAATCTCAAAACCATTATTCAAAATAGGTACCAACATAGAATCAAAGAATATCAGTGAGCCTTGATAAAGCAATTTTAATGGCGGACACACCATGATGATCAGTGAATTCTAATACCTTGACGGTTATGCTGGGCCACGCCGATGATAACAAGTGGGTGAAGTAGCCACTATCATAGGGAACAGGCAAGTTCTAGTACAGCGTTAGTTGCGTTTGGCGCGTCAAAAATGTTAAAGGAGTTCTTTGCGTCTACCTTTCAGAGGATTGCACAAGGTATTGTCATATTATCTATATTGAAGCGTCTCGTATTGTGTATGGTGCCATTAGATAAACTCCAAAGTGAAGTTCATTGGGAATCTTCTGAATATCGTTAAAATGAAACGCATTTCTGGAAGTACGATTAATAGTAGGAAGATTATGACGGAGGAAACGCCAGAGATGTTAAATTAATTTTGGTTGACAGACAATAGAGCAGGTAACTTTTGTTACATGCCAAACTTCTCGTAGAGGTTATGTCACGCTTTGCTACTCGACTGTAACTCGCATGACAATAGGTTATATCATTTGACCAGAAATGGTTAGCAGACAGGAAACATACTGTCTTCACTTTCCTTTCATTATTCTAACGAACTTTTCCTTTGTAAGTTTTTTCTAGACTTTTGGACAGAAACCTTAATTAAGTGATAGAACTGTGTCAGATTTTCCTGCATTCCTCCAAATTTTGAAGTTTTCAATTACGGTCAGTTTCATCGCAGAAAGTTTTCTTTGTCTTTGGCTTGAATAAAAAAGCAAAGACACAATTTTGAGCCATGCAAATTAACTGGTTTAATTCGATGTTGATTTGTAAGAAGATTTCATGTAAGTGAACTGAGATTGAGGATTTTTACACATTTTTATGTGCATGTAGTGTCTCGATGTACTGTAAATGAAGTGTCAAGTTTTTTTCTGAAGTATGAAATAAGAAAATGGCCCTTAAATTAGTTTGGGACAGCCGTGGGAAAGTGGTTATGGTTGTTGTTTCTTCATGTTGATTTGACTCCTTTCATGGACTTTGGATTCTTTCATGTGATGAGAGCACATACATGTATTGATACAAGGCAAAATTGTGTAAATATTTGAATTCCTTACATAAATAATCTGGGGCACTTTAAACAGAAATATAAATAATGCAAAGATAGTTATGAAAAATACTTTGGAATAAATGAAAAATCGTGTTTTTATGCTTTTCTAAGCCCGATTTGAGTGAAAGGTGTTTAAACGATTTTCATTTTGGGTCTTTTTTCACAATTTGAATAATTATTCTGAAAAAAAAAAAAAAGTGCGCGAATGATCTGAAATTTCGCGCAAAGATTACTGGTCTTAATCTACATCAAATGGTTCATTTATCTGGAATAAATATTTTCAGTACCATCATGCCAAAAAACCTCAGTTGAATCCTTTTAAAGATACAAAAATGAATGAGCGTCAATTTGGTAGGTAGTTGGTAGTTGGTTATTCGAATAACCAACTACCTACTAGCTGATAGTTGGTTATTCGTAATTCCCAACTATTCAACAGCTAGTAGTTGGCAATTCAATCCAATATCATTAGCATGAAATGTTAGAACACATCATACACTTTTAAACACAGAATAAAGGAGGGAACCTAATTGTTTATCGCGCGAATCCCTAACTATCTAACAGCAAAAGTTCGGATTACCAGCTACCTTGTGGTAGGTAGTTGGGGACTCACACAAATAACCACCAGAGGGTCTGGTCGACGTAGGGAGACGGGGTGATACCATTTGGTAGAATACATCTATCTTGTCATATATCTGTTACTTTTTTGTGATTTTTTTTAGTGACTACCTACCAGAAGTTCGAATAACCGACTACCTTCTGGTGGGCAGTTTGGGATTCAAGCTATTAACCATCTGAGTTCCCAGGTCGATTTATAGTGAAAAGTGTGTTACCACAGTATACATGTAGAAAACACATATTTAGTTATATAAAGGTAACATTTGTTTCAGAAAAAAATACTTTGTTTTCGGAGGAATATATGCAATATCCAAATTACCAACTACCCTCTAGTGTATAGTTTTGTAAACAAGCGAAAAAAAACTGTGTCCCCTGGATGACATAGGGAGACGGGGTTTTTCAATAATGAAGAATACATCTAACTTGCTATATACCCGTCCTATTTATTCTGAAAAAAACACTTTCTGTTATTATGGGTTACCATAGTATACATGTAGAAAACACATATTTAGTTATATAACGGTAACATTTGTTTCAGAAAAAAATACTTTGTTTTCGGAGGAATATATGCAATATCCAAATTACCAACTACCTTCCAGTAAGTAGTTTTGGAGACGGCCCACTGAATTTTCGACCCATATATCCTATAGTAAATCCATTACATTTAAGGCTAAATTCTGCACAAAGCAAATCCGGTACCGAAATTTCATGACCATTTCTTTAAACAACAATGCAGTCCTAATAAATTCAGCACAAAAAAATAATACATTAGCCCTTGGAGTTTTTCTGCAGCTTTTAATTTCTGTAATCACTATAGATTATTCCAAATAGTAACTGGTGTGTATTCTTGTGCATAGTGCCTGCTGAAACCTTCCACCCAGAAATGAAATCCTGCAAAAATACATCAAAAACAACCTTTAAAGTACTCAGAAATGAAACTTTATGTACACAATAACTAAAGATATACTTAAAATATAACCAGTATCAATTAAGATGACTTGAAATAGGCCATTTCAAAATTTAAAAGAACTACTTTCTAGACTACAACGGGCTGGGTCTAATTCCGTACCGGGTTGAGACCTTTTGTAAACAAGCGAAAAACCAACTGTGTCCCCTGGATGACATAGGGAGACGGGGTTTTTCAATAATGAAGAATACATCTATCTTGCTATATACCCGTCTTATTTATTCTGAAAAAAACAACACTTTCTGTTATTATGGGTTACCATAGTATACATGTAGAAAACACATATTTAGTTATATAAAGGTAACATTTGTTTCAGAAAAAAATACTTTGTTTTCGGAGGAATATATGCAATATCCAAATTACCAACTACCCTCTAGTGTATAGTTTTGTAAACAAGCGAAAAACCAACTGTGTCCCCTGGATGACATAGGGAGACGGGGTTTTTCAATAATGAAGAATACATCTATCTTGCTATATACCCGTCCTATTTATTCTGAAAAAAACACTTTCTGTTATTATGGGTTACCATAGTATACATGTAGAAAACACATATTTAGTTATATAACGGTAACATTTGTTTCAGAAAAAAATACTTTGTTTTCGGAGGAATATATGCAATATCCAAATTACCAACTACCTTCCAGTAAGTAGTTTTGTAAACAAGCGAAAAACCAACTGTGTCCCCTGGATGACATAGGGAGACGGGGTTTTTCAATTTTGAAGAATACATCTATCTGGCTATATACCCGTCATATTTATTCTGAAAAAAAAACACACACTTTCTTTTATTATGGGCAAACATGCAAAGTTCGAGTTGCAAACTACCTTCTAATAGGTAGTTGTGGATTCACGCGTATAACCAACGGTGTGCCTTGGTCGATGTATGGTGAAGGGGTGTTACCGTATTATAGAAACACATATCTTGTTATACGTATAACCAACCGTTAATATCCATGCAATATCCAAATTACCAAGGTAACTGAGGATTCACGCAAATAACCAACTGTGTGCCTTGGTCGACGTAGAGTGCGTGGTAATACCATTTGGTAGAATTCATCTAACGTGTCATATATTTGTAATTTTTTTTTTTGCATATATCTAAATTAATTTGCTAATTTACGTGGATTGAGAGTGTCCTTTGCAAATGTGTAAATTAGTTTCTTTGTTCCCTCGAAAATGTTATACATTTAATTTACATTAATTAAAAAAAATCATGAAAATGAGTATGTGGCTGGAGTTTTGCAGCTTGAAGATACTTTTTTCACCTAATTTCCACTAACAATGTTATTTTTAAAATGTGAAAATTATATTTAAAAGACTTCAAACCATCATTTATCATTAACAACAAGTATTACTAGTAATTTCGCTTAATTACTGTCAATATTAGAACTGCGATTATATCAAACGAAACATGTTTTTTTTCTGGCATGTTTTTTATTGCCTGTCAACAGTCTTACTTATTTTCTTTTTACTATTCGTTTTTGTAAGTCCTTTATCATAACCTTGGAGCAAGGATACGAATGTCAGCCATTGTAAAACACTTTAGAGCTAACAGCTATATTAACTATTTAGGTGTGAAAATTAAATTGCATTATTCAATTTCAAGTTTACTAATGTGATAATGTATATAGGGACTTCCAAAATAGTTATTAATCAGAGCGGGCGCTGTGGTGCAGTGGTAACACTGTCTGACTACAAATCTAGGGGTTGCGAGTTCGATCCCCCGCTACTCCACTAAAATACTAACAATCTTTCTACTTCACTAAAATACTGACAATCTTTCGTATAGTAATTAATATAATTATAATAAATAATAGAGAACTCAAATGTTTACACATGACACTATACACACAATACTAACTCAAAAGACACAACTCACTACTGACAAACTTAGACTACTGCAACACTAACATACAGAACATTACTGCAACACTGACACACAGAACACTACCTCAACACTGACACAATCGACACTACTGACACACAACTGCAACACTGACACACAGGACACACATAACATTACTGCAAAGAACACGACTGACACACAGGAAACTACTGACACACAGGACACAACTGCAACACTAACATACAGGACACTACTGGAACACTACTACAACACTGACACACAACAGTACTTCAACACTGACACACAGGAAACTACTGACACACAGGACACTACTGTAACACTGACACACAGGACACTACTGACACACTGACACTACTGCAACACTAACATATAGGACAGTACTGCAACACTGACACACAGGACACTACTGCAACACTGACACACAACAGTATTTCAACACTGACACACATGACACTGCTGACACACAGAACACGGAACATTACTGACATTACACGACACTACGTACACACAGGGCACTACTGCAACACTTACACAAAGGACACTTCTGACATACAGGACACTACTGCATCACTGACACACAGGACACTACTGACACACAGAACACTAACACACTGGACATTACTGACACACGACACTATTGACATACAAGACACTACTGACACACATGCACTACTGCAACACTAACACAAAGGACAATACTGAAATACAGGACTCAACTATAACACTGACACACAGGACACTTACTGAAACACTAACATACAGAACACTACTAACACACAGGACACTACTGCACACTAACACACAGGACATTATTGCACTACTGACACACAGGACACTACTGCAACACTGACACACAGTACACTACTGCACTACTGACACACAGTACACTATTGCAACACTGACACACAGGACACAACTATAACACTGACACACAGGACACTACTGAAACACTAATATACAGAACACTACTACCACACAGGACACTACTGCAACACTGACACACAGTACACTACTGCAACACTGACACACAGTACACTACTGCAACACTAACACAGAGTACACTACTGCAACACTGACACACAGGACACTGACACAAATGACACTACTGCAACAATCACACACAGGACACTACTCAAACACTGAAACAGAGGACACTTCTCAAACACTGACACGCAGGACATTACTAAAACACTGAAACACAGAAACACAGGAAACTTTTCAAACACTGAAACACAGGACTACTCATACCCTGATACGCAGGACATTATTAAAACACTAACACACAGGATACTTCTCAAACAATGACATGCAAGGCACTACTAAAACACTGATACGCAGGGCACTGAAAAGGACACAACTCAAACACTGACACACAGGAAACTTCTTACGCACTAACCTGACAGACAAGATACTATTCAAACACTGACCTGACACACTACATAAACCCCACCAAACAGGACACGTCTCAAAGACTGACCTGACACATACTGCACTCCTCACACACTGTCCACACATTGACGCATAGAACACTACTGAAATTGTAAACATGACTCACAGACCAAGGATCCACTGTGTTCGAACATATCATACAGAATAAAGGAGGGACCCAGTTGGTTATTCGCGCGAATCCCAACTACCAATGAGTACTTGGTAATTCGAAGGTAGCATGTTTGCCCTCCAAACAGAAGGTATTTTTAGGAATTAATGCAAGAGATATACAGCAAGGTAGATGTGTTCTTCATTATGGAATCACCTTGTTTCAACGTGTCTCCATATCAGTTGGTTATTCGCGTGTATCCCCAACTACCACCCAAAAGGTAAATGGTTATTTGAACAGTACATGTATTTCTAAAAAAAAAAATAATAATACTTCAGATATTTGATAATTTCAAAAATGTAATTTCACACTTTTCAATGAAGGGACTACTTTTAAATATTTTCCCCATATAGTATTTCAATGTTTTACAATTGCGGCATTATCAGGGCCGCTTAGACCATATCAAAGCTGAAATACATAAATAACTTTTATTTCAAATGTAAGACAAGGCTCAATTTAGCAATCACCAAGATTTATATATTGATTTTGTTTTGTTATTTCATTTTAAAAGTATGGTGGCAATTTTCTGCCACCAGATAACCTGATAACTAATTAGTTAATTAAGAGGTTAACTAGTTACATAACTAGTTAACCTCTTAATTAACTAGTTAGTTATCAGGTTATCTGGTGGCAGAAATATGCCACAAAATAAAAGTATGAAAACTACACTTTCTTCCACATGTTAAACTGCTCTTGTTGATAGCTGGTTATTTAACTATCCCACGATCAATAATGTAATGTAATAATGTAATGCGATGTATAACAGCAATGACAGAAGTAAACAACCAAGCGTTCGTAAGACAGCCTTTCAAAGTCTGTAACAATCTTCAAACATTTTTTTTCTTATGAAAAGATGTAGAATTAACAAATCCAAATGAAATCCCTCTAAATCAGACACATTTTGTTTTTCCTCCCGTGAAACACACAAACACAAAAATGGCGGTCGCTTACATTTCTAGAGTAAGACTAATATAAACTGCGGAAAATAACAAATATTATCTAAGCATGGTGCAGCATTTTGTTTGTTTTAATTATTTATTATTAAAACAAGCAATCATTCTAATTTTGTATAATATAAATTTTATCATCACCATTCAACGTTGAACTTTTTTTTTGCTCAAGACTTCATGTATTTATAAGAAATTCGTCTGAAATTTGGGGCTACAAATGGGGGAAACAGATTTTGATATTGAATTTATTGTTGAGGGAATTTCATCTAAACTTGTATTTAAGCATGAAATAAAAGAAAATTATTTTTATTTGTTGTGTACTTAGATGTCATTTTATTTCATCTAGTGAACTTCAAAAACAGTATTCTCACGAGTGATGAATCCTGTTTTAAAGATCACTCGATGACAAAAAACTCATCTTACACAAAAAACAAAAACAAATGCCCTCTATATTATAACTTTTACACAGGCCAGACTATATTTTAAGGCGGATTAGCAGACTGTGAAAAATCATCAGAAATAAACTCCATCGTAAGTAAAGTGTGCTTTACTTATAGAGAATCAAGCGAAAATATGCACATGACATGTTACAAATGTCACGAAATTCGGGTAATTACGACGTTTTCAACAATGTAGCGTAATGTTTTGATGGCGTCGTGGACGAGAGCACAGATTGTTACGAAGCTAACTTTTGTAAACTAAGCACGAAATAAGCAGAATTTTGTTTGTTTGTTGTAAGATCATATTATATGCAGAAAAAAAAAATTCTCGAAATGCAAACGTACCATACCAAAAGTTTGTTAAAATTGTTACTTAAATTGTCATAAGGGAGTATGGAGCAAGCATAATGTAAGTCCAAATATCATCAAGCAAGATGGAATAAATGCACTAATTCTATTCCATATGAAAGACAGGGCGAAAAAATCTTAAATAAGACTCAATGATTGTATAAATAACCCCCACCTATTATATATAAAAAAACACCCTGTTTGATTGTGATGCAGGAATATCTGACGACTGAAGCGGTAAAACATTATATAGCTATTAAAGTTACAAACTTGATTTAAGTGATTAAACACCATATTCTCGTTTAGGAAAGTATATAAATCATGCTAACATTAAATGTAAATATGCCTATATTTAGACGCATACGACAAGTTCAGAATTTGACAATCACAGGAACAGTTATTTTCATGGATAAAGGGAAATTCAAGAAATTTGAAATCGTATAATTTCACTTCTTTTTGACATAAGCACTGATATCCCGTGAGCTGAATACACTCTTAATGGTTCATACTACGTGTATCATTCCGTATATAAACTGTGCAAACTCCTTCGAAAATCAAAATTTCTGATAAAATTCAACTTCTGACATAAATTTAATAAGATCATCTCTATCCCTGTTTGTCAACATTTATTTCCGTTCGCGCATATGATGCACGTATATGGGACGAAATTAATTCAAAATCAATACTAAGTGGTATTCAGTACTATTTTATTGAGGACACCTCAAGGTAGCCCCCTCCTCAGTTCACTCGACACTTTCTTTATAATCTGAATACCACTTTACTGAAAGGTGCAAAGCCTTCACCGTTAGGCAATTATATGGGATTTACGTGTGAGCGTAAGTATCGATTCTGAATCACTACGAAAGTTTGAATGAAATAATGAAAATGGAATCAAGCATAATGCAAGTTCAAATGTCAACAATGCATTATTTCTGTTCCAAAAGAGCCAAATTTTGATTGAAGTCGGCAACAATAAGGGGCAAGTGTTTAATTACCAAGGATTTGATGCTTTTATTGCAAAACATATATAACAAAACATTTTTTAAAAATTTATTTCAAAATTCTTAACAAGTAAAACAATATAACAGTAGCACATTACAAATGAAAGCACTTAGGTGTGTCATATTTATTTGAATAGTTAAATGTCTATTGCATAGGAAAGTCTACTTCTTGATCGTCTGCTCGTCTTCTGTTTCTCTCCAGCTGTCCAAGATTTAGACTTGACCCGGAAATGACGTAAATCGGCGGCATGGTCCTCGTGTAGCATTGGTTTGTAGCTGATTGGATCACACAAGTCTTGAAATTTATAGAAGAACGCCTTGTATCCACTGTCGAGTAAGTATATTTCGGGGTAGTTCAGAAGTGGGTACCTGTCTTTGTTCAACTCACGATCCTGACTTCTCAAGAAGCGATACCTAAAATGCATGAAAAAAATAGAATATAATTATAGTTACAGAAAAATATGATACATACATATTAATTTTAGTTGAAATGCAACATTCTTTTTAAAAGGACTCCACTGAGGTTTTTGACATGACGGGACAGGAAATAATTTTTCAAGGTTACTGTTCCATTTGATGTAGGTGTAGAACAATAATTAACTTGTGTCCAAAATTTCAAATCATTCGTTCACTCCATTTTTCCAGCATAGTTATTCTAATTGTGAAAAATAAACCAAAATTGAAAAGCGTTGCAAAGCTTTTCACTCCTATCGGGCTCAAAGTAGCACAAAATACGATTTTCAATTTATAACTGAGTATATTTCTTATTTATCTTATGCAAATCTTTCTGTTTTAAGTGTCCCGGTTGATCTATGTATGAAATTCAAATTTCATTTCTAGGATTTTGGACCTCAGTGGACCTTTTAATAAAGAATTAGGATTAATTTAGGATTTAGTGCAACAATGTCAAATTTTCAGTTTTATACAGGGTATATGAAAGATTAAATCAAAGAAGGATAACTTACATTTTCGGACCCCTCTCTGACGAGAATTCACAGTGAAAGATCAGTACACGTGGCTTCTCCGATGTCGATGTTTCTTGAAGCAATGTGTTTACAGCGTCTTTTGTATAGAGGTTCACAGCCCCGCGGATATGACCTCCCTCAAATTCGTATGGATATCGACAGTCGACAACAGTAACGTTCCCTAATTGATCGGTATATTTCCCCTGTACAACGTCCGCCATTGTTTCCGAAGAGATGGATATGAGGTCACCATGTTTTCCGGGAATTGTGGGTAATGTGTAACAACGACTCCCGTCTGCGACAAGTTCACGGGATTCTAAACGCTCAACAGCTTCGATGATGTTGTTGGAATCCTAGAATGTTAAGATACAGTTTTAGTTTATCATGATCGTGATGATTTTTCAAAATATTTTAATTTGTTGTTGTTTTTTTTTCCATATAAAATGTGGAGAAAAATGAGAAACTTTGTTAAATGTTGTTCCTGTTTTGCCTAAAAGTTTGATCGTGGAGTTATAAAACTAAGACAAAAGGGTTGACAAGTAGATACGAAAGTGTAAAAAAAGTCAATGTTCAAACACATTATGATTGATAAATGTACACTGTAAAAATTTACCGTTAAATTTATAGTCGTTTACTGGTATTCCGTAACGGGTTTATCCCGTACACTATCATACGGTACCGGACCCTCGTTTGCGTTGCATTGCGGGATAGCGTTGCACGGCAGCCATTTTACTAAGTGTGACAAGAGGTAAAACATGTCTTACAAAAAATCCTAATTAGTACAAGAATTTGCTCGTTACGGATTTTTATTTTCGATTTTCAAAGAACAAAAAGTTATATTTAATTGATTTTCAGAATGTCATTTGATTACTCGATCTAAAGCTTTTATAAAATGATGCTTAATATCTGAAAATTACTACCCCACCCACCTGGCAGCTGGACTCCAGCATTGATCCGTATATTTACTGGGCCTCCGTAATGTTTAAGGCCTGTAATTTTACTGCTTGACCAGTATTTTTACGCCAAAACATGTTACGGATAGCCCGTAAATATACGGGGAAGTCCTGGAAACCAGCTGCCAGGACTTTTCCCGTAAAATTTTACGGGAAATTTTTACAGTGTATAGAACATCTGAAACCCAGAATCATCTGAAAACTGGACCTTTGGTGAAGTTCGGGCAGGGTCCGGTATTCAGAGTTTATACTGTCAAATATGTCCGGCTGTTGTTGTTGTTTTTTACTATACATTGTATCAAAATAATTAATTCATACAACTTACCAAATAAACGTCACCTGCCTTGGATTTCTTCATAGCTGGAGATTCTACTTCAAGATTATCGTCTGCAAGTCGTTTTCCAGAAAACAAGCTTCTTCTAGCGTCGGCGAATTGGCTCTTCTTGGTGGAACGTGAAGGAATCTTTATCTGTAAAATAGAAAAGAAATGCATGTCCATTTCCATAAAATTTCTAAACATATAGATCTATCTAAGGCAGTTAAACATAAGAATTCTAGTTGAAGATTGAATACCGCTTAAAAGCAGGTGGCTGTGTAAATATTTCCATATAACTCCATAAGCTCTATATACACCTATAGTAAGTTAAGTAAAGGACATTAGAATTGACAACTTATAAAAGACTTGAAATTTTAATCGTTTTTTGTTTTGTTATTTTTTATGTTTTTTTATATGTATTTTTTCTTATTTTTTCTTGCGTGTCTTTTGTTCATTTCACTCACCGAATAATCTGCTCCTGAATCATCTTCTAGTTTATCCTTTCTATACGGCGTTATTACAGCCTCGATCTCGTCCCATATGTCACCGGAAGTTGTCTGCATCGGAGATTCCCCAGCGTTCTCGAACAAACGAAGCCTGAAAGTAAATTGATAAATATGTATGATAAATAACAAATCATATTTTCATTTTTAGATAATTTATTTAAATTCAATAAAATATATACGCTTTGATTAAACAAACAAAGTAACACTGCTCTTTTCAGTGTTGAATTCTTAAGTATTTAGTGTTAAATGCTGAATTTAAAAAAAAAAAAACATTAATTAGCAGAAATTATAATGTTATGTCTGAAAACAGAAATGAATATTGTATTTAAACAAAATAATTATATATTTATATATCATATATAAAAATGTACTCACCGTAAAGCCATATTTCGTTGTATTCAAGTAAAATAAAAAAATGTTGGTAATATAATTAAACTGTGTTTCATTTACTGGTGAAGAAATAATGCCTGGCTTACTGAAAACTCTTATTATATACCTTTCAGGCAGTGCCTAATACTCTGTTCTCGTAATTATTAACTAATTATTAAGCTTCCGATATAGCTTTGAGCAGATTTTGTCTAGGTAATAAAAATCGTACAAATACTGTGAAAAACATTTCCGTTTTCCTGTATTTACAACTCCTTAATTACAATTGTTATACGGGCAATTTTACACCTAGGTATTTTCCGGCTTGTGTGACAAAGTGAACCGGATTTGTGAAAAGATAATGTTACTGATTATTTTAATAATTGCAATTTAAGCAATTTTGGCAATGAGTTCAGTTATAGAAAAATTAATATTTTTTATGGAAGTCAAAATACTACTTTGTTAACATTTTGCTACTTTTATGACAAACAATTTAACATTTATCACTACCATTTCGTGCAACAAACATCTAAGATTTCTCAAAAAAACATTATCTAAAAATTATAAGAATTTATGCTTTTCCTTTCTAAAGAAGTAAACTTTTATTTGATTTTGAGGCATAATGTACCTTTAACACAATAGTTCAAGCCAATATTTTTAGAAGGATTTTAAGCGTTTCAAAGTTCAAACAATTTTTTTAATGAATGAATTAATTAATGAATGGAGAATGGATGGATGGATAAAAAAATGGATGAATGATGGATGGATGAATGAATGACTGAATAAACGAATGAATGAATTAACGAACGAACGGGTGAATAAATAAATAAAAGAATGAATGAATGAATGATTGTATTGATGGATGAATGCATAAATGAATGGATGGATAGCTGACTGGATGCGTGAGTGAATGAATGAATGGATATATTGATGAGTTAATGAATGAATGGATAGATGGATGATGCATAGATGGATGAATGAATGAATAACTGGATGATAAATTAATGAAAGAGAATGAATGGAGGGTTTGATGGATGAATGAATGAATAAATTGATGAATGGATAAATGAATGAATGTATGAATAAACAAGAGAATGAATTGATGGATGAATGAATGAACGAACGAACGAATGGATGAATGAATGAAAGCATGAATGGATGGATAGATAGATAGATTGATGAATGAATGAATGAATGAATGAATGAATGAATGAATGAATGAATGAATGAATGAATGAATGAATGAATAAATAAATAAACAAATGAATGAATGAACAGACGGGTGAATGAATGAATAAATAAATTAATGGATGGATGGATTAATGAATGAATTGATGGATGAATGGATTGATTGATGGATGAATAAATGAATGAATCCATGAATGAATGGATGGATGACTGGATGAATGAATGGATGAATGAATGAATAACCGAATGGACGGATGATGCATGGATGAATGAATGTATGATTGGATGATGAATGAATAAATGAATGGATGGATGGTTGGATGCATGGATGGATGGTTGAATGGATAAATGAATGAATGGATTGATAAATGAATGAATTTATGAATGAATTAATCAATAAACAAATGAATGAATTGATGGATAGATGAATAAACGAGCTACCGAAACGATGGATGAATGAATGAATTGATGAATGAATGAATGAATGAATGAATGAATGAATGAATGAATGAATGAATGAATGAATGAATGGACGAATGGATAGATGGATGGATGGATGAATGAATGTGTGACTGGATGATGCATGGATGGACGAATGAATGACTGACTGGATGATGAATGAACGAACGAACGAATGAATGAATGAATGCGATTTTTTTTTCAATTTAGGTTAAAAGTTTTTAAGCGCTTTTCATTTTAAGGTCACTTTACATAATAAAAATGTTTTTGTTTTTTTAAAGATAAATTGGGCTTAAAAATGTGTCTTTTAATGTACAAAAATAAACTCAGTAGAGTCCCTGTTTGGTAATTAACTGAATCTATATGTAATAACAAGGATTATACGATTCTGTTTATTACATTTTAAGACAGATATGCCAAAAATAAGGTGCACAATTACTGATTTGCTGTTAATTAATGTATTAACGGTATGTTATTCAAAGGAATGCATAATTGGTATATTTTTATACCTAGCTCTTAAACTGCGATAACAATTTTCAAATATAAGAGTCCAACCTCTTATACTGCGATAACAATTTTCAAATATAAGAGTCCTACCTCTTGAATTGCGATAACAATTTTCAAATATAAAAGTCAAACCTCTTATACTGCGATAACAATTTTCAAATATAATAGTCAAACCTCTTATACTGCGATAACAATTTTCAAATATAAGTGTCCTACCTCATAAACTGCGATCACAATTTTCAAATATAATAGTCATACCTCATAAACTGCGATAACAATTTTCAAATATAAGAGTCCTACCTCTTATACTGCGATAACAATTTTCAAATATAATAGTCAAACCTCTTATACTGCGATAACAATTTTCAAATATAAGAGTCCTACCTCTTATACTGCGATAACAATTTTCAAATATAATAGTCAACCCTCTTATACTGCGATAACAATTTTCAAATATAAGAGTCCAACCTCTTGAATTGCGATAACAATTTTCAAATATAAGAGTCCTACCTCATAAACTGCGATAACAATTTTCAAATATAATAGTCAACCCTCTTATACTGCGATAACAATTTTCAAATATAAGAGTCCAACCTCTTATACTGCGATAACAATTTTCAAATATAAGAGTCCTACCTCTTGAATTGCGATAACAATTTTCAAATATAAGAGTCCTACCTCATATACTGCGATAACAATTTTCAAATATAAGAGTCCTACCTCATAAACTGCGATAACAATTTTCAAATATAATAGTCAAAAACCTCTTATACTGCGATATAACAATTTTCAAATAAAAGAGTCCTACCTCTTGAATTGCGATAACAATTTTCACAATATAAAAGTCCTACCTCTTTAATACTGCGATAACAATTTTCAAATATAAGAGTCCTACTCATATACTGCGATAACAATTTTCAAATATTAGAGTCCTACCCTCATAAACTGCGATAACAATTTTCAAATATAATAGTCAAACCTCTTATACTGCGGCAATAATTTTCAAATATAAGAGCCGTAATGTCAATATAAGAGCCAACATGTCACGATTCACAGATCATGTACTAGAATTTATTTTAAACAGGCTTTGATGAACGGGTTATTTAAATAGGTATTATCTATTAAGTAGGTATTTTTATATCTTATTTTATTAATACTGTTGTAATACTACAATCAAAACAAAACAACAAACCGAACTACTGTCGCACTCTTGATAACAGGGCGCGGAGTTATTTGTGTTTACATAATTATATATAATATGTTTTTCTATTGATATGAATGTCATGTTTATATGATAAGGTTAGCAATTAAGTCAGCTCGAAGGTCTCTTTGCAAACTTAACATGAATAGTCAAATCACTTTTGAAATTGGAACTTTTTTCGAAAGTTTCAAAAATCCCAAAATGAATGATAAAGATTTGTTACAATTATTAAATCTGCAATTGATGCGAAGGGACTTTAATTTTTTTAGGATGTGTGTAAAATATATGGCAATGCGTTTATGTATTAAAATTCATTTAATTTACAACTAAAATTTTGCATAAATGGCTCATGTAATTTATGTTTTGTTTTTTGTATGTATGGTACATGTAATATGTGTGTATGTATGTTTATATGTATATATTATAATAGATCTATAAGTTAGTGGTTCAAAGATCAATTTTGATATGAAAATGTTTATTATGTAACTACTTAAGAATATTTTCGGCTGGTATTTACTTTATCAATCAAAATTGATCTTCTCCAAACTTTTTTGTTCATTATGTAAAAAAATATATGTTTATGTCAATACACTGTTTCGTTATTGTGCATGATTTATTTGTCCGCATGGGCTTTAAAGCCTATTGGAAATAAAATAAAATGTCTACTGTCTACTGGTCTACTATTTTTTTGTCGATGGTCCCGGATTTTATCAATTAATCCCTTCGGATTTACAGCTAAAAATAAAATTCGGATTCAATAACTCCTTCCGATTATTATATTGGTTCCCCCCTTTTTCGGTGATTCGCAGCATGTCATATTAATGAATGAGAACCGGAAAGCAGTTCTTGCTGTTTACATGAATTCGAAAGCTATAAAATAAGCTATAAATGTTCTGATTTTTGACACTTTGAATTATAAATTTGTTATTCCCTGTTTTAGTAGTACATGAAATTATGTATAGGTTAGAGTGCATATTGGGTGTTCTTCGTAAATAAGAAAGCTTTAAAAAGGAGCGGAGCTTGCGAAGCGACTGTAGCTTTCTTATTTACGAAGAACATCCAATATGCACTCTAAATACCGGCTTAGTGCTCGCCCACTTGCGATTTATAATATAAAACGTCCAGTTTATATAAAAATCTGTTCTATTAAGATTTGTAACCTGAAATTTGAAAAAATCCTCGTCGGTGATTGGCTTAAAAAAAATTTTGGCGAGCACTAAAATTTGTTACATTTTTGAATAACATTTACACACAACATATCAAGTATACTATTAGTGATTGGATTGAATTTTGGTCAAATATAAAGAAAGATTTCATGCATAAGACTTAAATAATTTTGCTTTTGAATAAATTATTCTTAATTTATATTCATGAAACTAAATGAATTTATTAATTCCACCAAACACATCCATTGATATATTGGTTGTTTTGAAATAATTATACACTTTAGTATGATAATGTTATCATTTCATTGGCATCATTGGTAACTTTTTCTCACTTCCCTCGGAGCGTGCACGTCGCTGAAGAAGGCACAGGGCATCGGCAGAAGATTTTTACAACTTGGGCTGGTAGACAACTTAAATTTTGCCTTCAAACCGTTGGCGGTAACTTACGGAACTCGCTACTTCGTCACTTCTGCGGAGACCAGCCTGCGATGTCCTGACTAATGCCGAGGGGGAGTGGCCCTACAAAAGTAGGCTGAGACGACGAGGATGGTGTACTAGGGTGCGTGAGCCCCTAGTACAGATAGACGGCTTGTAAGGCAGGCCTATAGCTGGCACCAACAGCCCTTTTCAGGGCTAAAAACACCTTTTCCTATTGTCACATTTTTAACTGTACATTTAGGTTCTCATTGACCGCCGTACAGTGACCTACTTTTCGGCTCAAAAAATTCATTATTCTTTTTGGCTAATACTCCGTGGAAAAAATTGCATAGAGGTAAATTATCACCATTTTGTGCTTCAAAAAATATAACTCTTTTTTAAGGACATGACTGGTGACATGTCCGGGGGTCCGTACTCGACAGCGCAAGCTGCATTTTGTGCCCGAAAGGGCGGATGGACCCTCATTAAGCTTTAACTTACATACACATGCATCATTGGTAATGTCTTGATTGATATGTCCGGGGTCCCCGTACTCGACAGCGAAAGCTGCTTTTTATGCCCGTACGGGCGGATGGAACCCGAATTAAGCATAGACTATAGATAGATAGATCGCAACATTGGTAACAACAGAAACTTTGATCTGCAGTTTGAACATGAGGTGTATTTATTTTTCTTATGAATGGTTTTTAAGCAATTCTGCAAAAAAAGTATATTGATCTCCCAATAAATCAATTAACAATAGCTTTTTATATATCACCAATGTCAAGTAGCTTTTTATATCTTTGACTCGCACGAACATGATGTTAGTGAATGTCCTCATACCTAAAATTCAGGTAACAGTCTTCTATCAGTATTGAAAGAAACCATTTTTTTTTAATTTGACATGAAAAAATGCATGTTATATTACTATATTATAATATTAGTCCCATTTGTTACTATTTGTATATTTGTTACAATTATAATAATGAAAAACAGACATTGATATTTTTATCATCTTATGTTACTGACTACAGTAGTGACACAAACTAAACACAGTAAAAAGTTTATTTACAAGTCTTTGTACGTCTTTGTTTATATTCAATGGAATTACTTTCCTTACCAGGTAGGCATGAGTGAAAGCATTTTTTTCAAATTAAATATCTGGCCCCTCTTTTTAATTATGGACAGTGCATAAGATAAGTATAATTATCCAAAAAATGGTTTACAAAACATTCGGAAAAAATCTACAATAGTACTTAATCTAAATATAACATGACCTGTGCGTAGGAATAATTGGTAAGGTAATTTACGAAAGACCGGTGGTGACATTTCACGTTCACGAATTCATGATTTCAAGATTTTAATATTCCATTATTTTAGAGTGAAATATTGAATTTTTATATCGTGAATTCATGAATTCGCGATTTAATAATTTCACGATTTCTCTTAAAAACCTGAATAAATGAAATAATGAAATCGTGAATTCATGAATTCACAATTTCATTTTTAAGTGAAATCGTGAATTCATGAATTCGCGATTTCATTATTTCACGATTTCACTTTAAAAAATGAAATCGTGAATTCACGATTTCATTATTTCATTTATTCTGGTTTTAAGAGAAATTGTGAAATTATGAAATCACGAATTCATGAATTCTCGAATTCACGATTTCATTTTTTAAAGTGAAATCGTGAAATAATGAAATGTCGAATTCATGAATTCACGAATTCACGATTTCATTTTTTAAAGTGAAATCGTGAAATAATGAAATCGCGAATTCATGAATTCACGATTTCACAATTTCAATAATTCTATCTGTGACGTCAGATATGACATGCGCAGTCAGAAAATTAATTTTTGAAAGGAAAAGCTCATTTGATTCTGTGCATATTAAAGGATATCATCATGGCACGTTTTCTTTGGCAATTTGGCGATGGTAAGTTGTTTTTATGTGATTGTTGAATAATATATCCAATATATTTCTAGTTCAACAGATTTAATAATCGGATTTTACATTTTAAAAAATCTTCAAACATCTTGACAGGGATGGTTTTGGGCAGTTTAATCATAAAAACATTAAAGTTAATGTTATTGTTATTCTCTGATTTTCATTTTAAAAATTGTTTTTCTTAAAAACTGATAATAAACTTGGCCATTGTATCTTGAAGCTTGAATTTAATGAATAAGCAAACGAGCCAAAATCAGATTGTATAGATTGAAAAGAAAAAGTATATTTAATATTCATAAGAGTTCCAAAAAATTTTAAGATTTTAATAATTCATCATTATGTGACGTTATATTTTCAAAGATTTTGCCAAAAATTGGCTCATTTTGGACGGGTTGCACGCTAACCGTTGAAATATAGGCAGAAATCATTATGGGTTAAGCCCCTCAACCGACCTCCCTTGTCCTACGGCCATGAACAGCATTAAAAATGTTATTAAAGAATGTAGTAAATTAAACACTGATATCAAGATACAGCAGGATCTTTTTTTTTATTTTGCAGATTCTGCTATTGTCTCATGTAAGAGGATTATGGCGCATTCACAAGACCCGAAGCGAATCATGAAACAATAGTGCAGGTTATAACCAACTATTTCACCATAGGATATAAGTACAAAGAAATATTAAGTGCTCTTTTAGTTGTGTATGGAATAAAATTGAATTTAAGACATTTGAAAAGATTTACTTAAATCTCTAAACTTACGTCGACGGATCCCTGAAAGCATGATTGACGAAGCGATTTCGAGCAATACTCAGGATTTTCAGGGAGTGGGAAGTGTATTTGGGTACAAAATGTGGAAACGGCTGACTAAGGATGTGTCGTTTCTACCGTTTTTCGATTAATGTGGATTGCTGTGGACAAAAGCTGGAATGGAAAGGCGGAAGAGAAGGCGGAAGAGAAAGCGGAAGAGAAGGCGAATTACTCGACGGCAATACTCTTGTCCAGGTCCTTATTTTGTTTGGCATATTGACGGATATGACAAATTAAAGCCATTCGGATTCGCTTATACATGGTCAATTGACGGATATAGTAGGCGAATCTTGTGGCTGTCTGTTTGAACAAATAATAACGATCCAAAATCAGTTGCAAGATATTTTCTACAAACCGTTGAGAATTTAGGCGCCATTATTCCAACTTTAAATTGGTAGTGATCTGGGCACGAAAAAAACGTAATAGTTCGTCAGCTAAAGATATTTTTCAGACAAGGCCATGTTGATGCCCATTCAGGAGGAAGAAGCTTTTTATTGGGCAAAAGTACTTCAAACCAAAGGATAGAGTCTTTATGAGCAATGTTACGCCGACAAGGCATGGATTTCAGGATCAACTTATTAAAAAGATATGCGTTGCACAGGTTTTTTATAATGATGCAGATATTTTTCATCGCAATTTTATTATATTGTTTCACGGGATCTTCAAAATTTTATGACAAGAGTGAAACTTGCATCAGTTGCATGACATTTAATCTTGTTCAATAGGAAGGTGGTCCTCAAGGAAAAACTGAGATATTGTTTAATTACCATACCCGAGTTGAAAAAGAAGAAAAGTTATCACCATCAATGGTCACCATGGTGATATAGACATATGTAAAACATTATATACGCGGCAACCAAACACGTCGGGCTGTTTGTCTGAATTTATTACCTTGTTTTGATTTGAAAGTTTTTAACGGTAGAGTGGAACTGATGAATGCTGAAGCTGCCTTTTAATCTTCATATATCTATCATATAATTTATTGATCGAATGTAACAATATAAATGTTTCATCTATACATAATTTATGTTTATGTTTATAATGTATTTAATATTTTAGCTCTCTTGTACTTAGGTGCTGGCAACTTTTGTCCGTCGTAATAGTACGTCATTTATTCGTAAAAACAGTTTCTATTTTAAAGCACACTAAATACGCGGTTTCAGTCTTGTTATGACTTTGTCGAAAAATGTTTCAACTCTTTTTTTATGATTTGGCTAACACATCAACAAAGGTAACAAAGGTTGTTTCCCTATGAATGTTTCGACCCAAGGACGATTCCATTCCAGAATTTTCAGGATGTTTCGAAACAAATTATTGATGAAACATGTTTTACCATATTATTCTATATATTTCCGAATATTATAACAATGCACTGGTTGAGGTAGAATCGGTCTAGTGTCAACTCGTAACTGGGGGTGGAAACGTTCTGTCACCATTTAATTTGTTAGTGATTTGAACTTTTTGTGTGTTTACCCAACGGGTCACGACCATGATTCCTTATATGGCAGCAGTACTGGTTGGTTCCAGGAAGCGGACTCAAGAGTGATTTATATAAGTTGTAAGTAAACTTGTTTCACAGTCGAGCTAAAATAAATAAGTTTAAACTAAACTAATGTGTCAGGTTTACCGAGGTAACTCTTTTATATATCGTATCTTATATATTTAGTAATATTCTGGTAAAATACCACGAAATATTTGACAAAAAATTAAAATAGGTAGCCACACAACATGAGTATATCTGAAAATTTCATACTAAAAGTCACTTGCAGCCATAAAAACTTTTGAGCCTTGCAGAGCCTTTGACATCAAAGATTGTCCCTACACTTTTACTAGCAGTTTTGGACATGTCCTGGTCAGGTAATCTACCGTAACGAACTTAACAAAATGAAATATTCATGTTGGCTTTTCTTTCTTATTAAAAAAGACTATTATAGATTTTAACTGAATTGTAAAGGTTTGGTTTTCCTATGATCGTTTTAGCACGTTTTTACAATTTACTCGAAGTATTATATTATTGGTGTCATGTATACAATTCATGTTCAAAAATGTTTTATTCCTAAACAAAATAGTGTGCTCGATACATTTGGATTAACGACTATTTTTGCATCTTAATAATGTATAAAAAGTATTTTATGTATCATTGACAAAAATTTGTTGTCTCATTGTAAAAAAGTTATAATGTGCACAACTGTTGGTAACGTAATTTAGTTTTAGGGAACAAAGCAACTATATATTCGTTTATAAAGCATAATAGTACTTTGTTATATTGATTTTACTATTTTTCAAGACAAATACATGTGTAATTCAAAACCTTATAATTTGTTTTTTTTTTCTGAATGTTTCACAAATCTTCAAACCTTCTGTTTAGGGCTTACATACATACATACATACATACATACATACATACATACATACATACATACATTGCTGCAAAGCAAAAGAAGAAAAACTTCAAGTTTTTCAAACATATACTTGGATATAGTGAAATGTTGTCCTAAGAATCGCACGGCACTCGTATTTGTAAAGTCAAAACAAGTGAAAAGCACACTTCTGCAGCTAATTATATGACAGATTCGATTTACTTTAGGTATCTTATATATACAGTGTGGCGAGTCATAAACCGCTTACAGTTTCAGAAAAGATTGTCCTGTTTCGCATGACATGTTTGATTAAAGCCCTACATGTATTTCCGAAAAAACCTGTATCGTTGTTTTACCTCTTGACAACAAATATAAAAAATATCCTTTTAGACATAGCTTAAACTAATAAACGCCGTCGTTTCTTCATCATCAGTACCTTCAGTACTTTGATATGAAAAATTGATAGCCTGCTACATGTATATAGCGTAGTCAGAACTCTTGTCAACCAGTCTTTTGAAATCAGAAAGACATGATCACTACCGCACAAAAAGTACTATCACTTTGTAAAAAAATTATCCAATGTCATCGGATAAAATTTTTGTATTTTACATTTTGGCCTACAACAAACCCTTTTAGGGACTTAAAGTCGTTATTAAAATGCTAAAAACCATCTAAAGTTTTTTATTATATTTTGGACACAAAGCAAACAGCGTGACATCTGACAGACGTTAACACAAAAAGTTAAAATGTAATTATTTTTTATTATTTATACTGTTTATCATGACTACCATAAAAGTAAAATTGAAAACAATTAGAAACTTATCCCAAATTAAAATCTAGGGATGTTTAATATTAATCATCTTGAAACAAGGCTCCATTAGCAAATGCCATGCCACCGCATGTCAAACATCAAAGAACACAATAACTAAATGATTACAATAATGAGATAACAATGGAAACAACAGACAAAGACCAGTTGTTGACTGGTCAGAATAATTTTATCAGTTGTAAAAATAAATCATATTTCAGGTAATTCAGAATATTTTCTAAGTTACCCTTTATAACACAGCTTATAGACAAAGTTGCCTTGAAAAAACCGAGTTCTTGGCCATTCGGATTTATAGACAGGTCACACAAACTATCAGAAACCGAATGGATTTGAAAACCCTTCATAAAATATTTTTTAATAAAAAATGAACACAAATACATCTAAACATTAACATTTAAATCGCAATATCAACTTCAAAATCGAGATATATATGGTGGCATATTTAATTAACTAGTTAATTAAGAGGTTAACTAGTTACGTAACTAATTAATTTTTTCAATTAATAAAAGATCATAACGGGAAATGAATGCATGTTAGTTCTTACAACTGCCATCCTTTTTTTATTTTACCAGCTTAATATTATGAGGTTAACTAGTTACGTAACTAGTTAACCTCCTAACAAACTAGTTAATTAATTAAGAGGTTAACTAGTTACGTTTTAGTTAACCTCTTAATTTACTAATTTGTTAAGAGTTAACTAGTTACGTAACTTGCTAACCTCTTAATTAATTAGTTAGTTAAGTGATCGATATTTTGAATGTGATTACACCACTAGGTATTACAGAAGACTTGCAGCATCTGATACAATTTTCCTGCAAGTGTTGCAGTTTAACAATAATGTCAAAAGCACTTGGTCTTTTTGTCAAATTATACATTAAACATTTCTTGACAATTTCAATAACTGCATCTGGAAATTCTGCCCCTCATTGTAGATAACTCAGGCCCTTTTTTCATGTTTTCTAAAAGTATTTTGGTACCCTCACTATCAGAGTCATCATTATCATCATCCCCTCCATCATCAAGATTCATTCCAGATATCTTTTCCAGTATCACCCAGTCCAGGTTCAACATTCCCTTTAAATTATTTTCAACTTCACTCTTGATATATGCATAAGTAGATTCATGCTTTTTCAGTCTAATTTCGTGTACTCCACCTTTTTTTTATTTGATAGACTGCGAGTGCCCGACATTGACCTCACTTTGCAGGCGATTTTTACTGTCATTTCTTTATCTTGCTCAGGCTGAAAAATCAAAATATCAATACAATGCATCGTATATGAACATATTGGGTATTTCAGGAGCACACTGATATTCATAAGAGAGCATTGATGACTCAATATTGTTAACCTGAGTCCATCTGCAATAATATCGGCAACAAACTATGATAAACTATCAGTCTTAAAGAAAATTACGATCAATTGTATATTTCATATTTTTACTATCTGAAATGGTGATTTAGTTTTCACTGTAGCGATCATTTGACCAAGACCTGATGACAATTGCAGACTTTATGATAGATACAAGGTTATTTCTAAAATTTGACCTAGTGTCCTAGTTTTTGGTCTGACATGACCATATTTAAATTAATCTATTAGGTATGAATAGTAAATCATTTTGACAAAGTTTCATTGAGATGACAAAGAAATGTTAGTCTCTGGATAAATTTTAGTCAATATGATAAACAAGATCAACAAGGAAAGGCGGCGTCAATGAACGCAACCCCCACATGACCCAGCAACAAGAACCAGTGGCAAGGAGCCCAGGCGGACCCCAACAAAAACAGTACAGGGCACAAGGCAGAGCACGGACAGGCTAATCACCAAAACGACAAACAACCTGTAACCGACAAGGAACTCAAAGAGAACAAGCAATTGAGGGAATAATAGGAAATAATAAGGTTCATGTAAGATTAAGCTTGTGTTTGTTTTTTCATCATACATAAATTCAGACTATTCTTTTTTCCTAGAGCAGTGATCATATGTGTCACCTGCTGATAGCAAATTAATTATGGGACAAATTTCTTTTTTAATTCAAAAGCCAGAACTCAGCTTAACTTATTCACCTATTTAATGAGTTAAACATGCTCGTGTACTTGAGGTATCAATGACATACCCACTCGTTTTAATTCAAACTGACTCTATAAGCTTTAGATCAAGGAAAAAGATGTATACATAGGTTAGATGTAGGCAACGCATTCTCTTTATACTCTAGGCAAAAGCTCAACATTGCATCGTCTTTGATGACCCTGACCTCTGACAGAGTGTTGGCCTGACATAAAAAATTCTCAGTGCGGACAGATTCTAAAACTGTATCGATACCTGAAAGGGCGACCTATGTAAATTTATGCATGATTATGAAAAGTATAGTGTCAAATAAACTTAAATCTAAAGGAAGAGTACTTACTTTTGAAAAAAAAAATGAATTGGAACTCCTGTAACTCTCGCCACCTTTACTCTGAACGGAAAAAGCCATAAGCGCATGCTCAAGCGTCGTGTCATACTTGACATCGTGACGTAACAACTGTGCAGATGAAATTGTGAATTCGTGAATTCACGAATTCATAATTTCACAATTTCACTTTATAAAAATGAAATCGTGAATTCATGAATTCACGATTTCATTATTTCATTTATTCAGTTTTTTTTAAGAGAAATCGTGAAATTATGAAATCGCGAATTCACGAATTCATAAGATCACGATTTCACTTTAAAAACAATGAAATCGTGAATTCATGAATTCACGATTTCATTATTTCATTTATTCAGGTTTTTTAAAAGAGAAATGTGAAATTATAAATCGCGAATTTCAATGAATTCGCGATTGCATTATTTCACGATTTTCACTTTAAAAAATGAAACGTGAAATTCGTGAATTCATGATTTCACGATTTCATTATTTCAATTTATTCAGGTTGTTAAAGAGAATCAAAAAAATTGTGAATTCACGAATTCACGATGTAAAAATTTCAATTTTTCACTCTAAAAATAATGAAATATTTAAAGTCTTGAAATCATGAAACTCGTGAACACTGAAAATGTTCACCACCGGTCTTTCGTAGTAATTTGTTTTGCGCGGAGCTTCTCAATTGCCTGCACAGCAACATTTTTGTACTTGTATGACATAGATATTCCCTGTAAATTCCGATGTTTCGTTTGAGGTTGATAAAACAATCATAGCAAATATGTGATCTGAAAACGTCCCGGCTACGTTTTAAACCAGGAACTCGTTCATTGAACATTGCCGGTCCAAGTGACACAATACGGTTTTAAGATAAGTTTGCCATTTGTGTTTGATTAAAATACAATTTCGTGCAAGGTAAAAAGCAAGGACCCTCTTATCGCCGTAAAGGAAAATCCAGCTTGTAACAATTAACATTATGAATATTATTAGTAGATTTTACGTTGGTAAACACGTAATGCATCACTGTTGTATAGTTCAGTGGGTAAAAATGTGCTATAGTTAATAATAGAAAATAGCCTGCAAGTACAATGTACATCTTCATGCAAACTGAGAAAGACATAAAAATCTTATTCGCCATAATTAAATTTCTCATATGAAGATGAGCATATTCATTTCTTTCACTTCAATTTCCTTTTAATTTCAACAAGTAGTTATAAAAACTATTTGGCTGGATGTTTTTGTCCACTTCATATTTGAAAATATCCAAGGGGTGGTCCAGATAAGCCCAAAATGAAGCCATAAATTTTATAATATCCATCAAAAGTTCATATGACAAACAACATATTGATACGTAATGTATCCTCTTTACATTGAAACAAACCAAACAAAAATAACAATTTTAACCACCACATGCATATCTAAGCAAACATTGTAATAGGCATGCGCGCAGTCTGAACGTTGTTACAACGTCTTAAGCGGTGACGTCAAAAACATACAGAAATGTTTTCAAAGTATTTGCCGCTGTATGATTAAAAAAATTAAAGTGCAGGAAATGAATAGGTTACAATAATTGAAAGAAAATTGAAATGAAGGAAATGAATAGGCTTCAATAATTGAAATAAAATTAAAGTGAAGGAAATGATTAGGTTACAATAATTGAAAGGAAATTGAAGTGGAGGAAATCAAAAGGTTAAAATAACTGAAAAAAATGATGTAAAAGAAATGAATAGGTTACTATAATTGTAAGGAAATTGAAGTGAAGGAAATTAATAGGTTACAATAATTGAAAGGAAATTGAAGTGAAGGAAATGAATAAGAAATGAGGTAAAGACATATAACAAAGACGTGTAAGTTTAGAATGAATTACATATCTCTGCAAAAGTCCATAGCTGCATAAACTGCAATATCATACAGTTAAAAGCTATGACTTTAAATTAAATGTGATTAAATCCCCTATCTTTTGTTTTTGTGTGACCCGCATATTTGTGGAGATTAAAAGATGCTACGTTTCACTGACCGCTTTATGCTTCAAGGCTTTTGTCTATAAAACCCATAATATTAGTCAAGATTGTTAAAATTTTAGATTAAGTTTCGGACATTGCTTAATATGAGGTACATAAGTTAAATAAATTGAATTAAATATTTACATTTGAATAATAGCTATTAATATTATTTAAAAAAAAATGAAATCACATAAAATACGATTATTAATAATATACTTTTTTTCTCGTTCCGAAGTTTATTTTAAGATATATATCATACATGTATTATTTAAGAAAGAAAAAATATTTATTTATTTATTTATTTATTTATTTATTTATTTATTTATTTATTGACATCTAAATATTACAGACCGATTGCAACAAATCTGTTTTAGAATATACTCAGTTTTCATTGTAAATGCCCAAAAGGGCTCTAATTAAGTTCTGATCTGATAGAATGTACAAGAATATCAACATTTTCAGTGACATTAATATTCGTTTATTGAAATATATCTCCGCCAATTTTTACAATAATTTTCCCTGTGTATCCCCAAACATTTTAATGAAACTGATTTTATTATTGTTATTACTAATTATTATCATCATTTTAATACTTGCGACAACATTTACAATGTTCAGTAAACTTTGTGGACCAAGGAGCTGGTGTTTCAAAGTATTCACATGGTACAGTTTAGTCTCGGCTTGTATATGTTACCCGTACTTCAAGGAAAGTATTCCAAATGGAAATAAAGTGCCACACCCGTGCATCAAGGGACGCTACTGGGAAGGTGTCGGGCACGAGAATCCTAAAGGGGCTGGAACACGGAACATTTTTGGATTGGACTTTGAGAACAATAATAAGGTTTAATTCTTTACTTTTTTTGTTTGAATGTACAAAATTTGTTGTTTTTGGTTTTGTTTCATTTTGTTTGTTTGATTATTTATTTATCTATTCATTTGTTCTTTGTTTGGCTGTGATTTTTGTTGTATTTTATCTATTTTATTTATTTTTTTACTTTTTTATATATCTCGAAATTCCCACATGTCCGATAAAGTGGTCCATACAATACCATAAATAATAATATTGATAGTATTTAGTACCGTACGTGATAACAGAACAGAACAGAACAGAAAACATAAATGAGCCGCGTCATGACAAAACCAACATAGTGCGTTTGCGACCAGCATGGATTCAGACCATCCTGCGCATCCGCGCAGTCTGATCAGGATCCATGCTGTTCGCTTACAACCCCTATTACAAGTAGAGAAACTGATAGCGAACAGCATGGATCCTGATCAGACTGCGCGGATGCGCAGGCTGGTCTGGATCCATGCTGGTCGCAAACCCACTATGTTAGTTTTGTTGTGACGCGGCTTAAATGATGAACGAATGAATGAATGAATGCGATTTTTTTTTCAATTTGGGTTAAAAGTTTTTAAGCACTTTTCATTTTAAGGTCACTTTACATAATAAAAATGTTTGTTTTTTTTAAAGATAAATTGGGTTTAAAAATGTGTCTTTTAATGTACAAAAATAAACTCAGTAGAGTCCCTGTTTGGTAATTAACTGAATCTATATGTAATAACAAGGATTATACAATTCTGTTTATTACATTTTAAGACAGATATGCCAAAAATAAGGTGCACAATTACTGATTTGCTGTTAATTAATGTATTAACGGTATGTTATTCAAAGGAATGCATAATTGGTATATTTTTACATTGATAACAAGCGAGCTTCATGTATATTGAGACCCTTTTCATATCTTGACATATTTATTATTGTGCTTTAACTAATAAAAGTATATGTTGAAACATATGTACTTCTCTTTTGACAATTTTCAAATATTAAAGTCCCACCTCTTGAATTGCGACAACAATTTTCAAATATAAAAGTCATACCTCTTATACTTCGATAACAATTTTCAAATATTAAAGTCCCACTTTTTGACTTGCGATAACAATTTTCAAATATAAGAGTCCAACCTCTTATACTGCGATAACAATTTTCAAATATAAGAGTCCTACCTCTTGAATTGCGATAACAATTTTCAAATATTAGAGTCCCTACCTCTTATACTGCGATAACAATTTTCAAATATAATAGTCAACCTCTTATACTGCGATAACAATTTTCAAATATAATAGTCCAACCCTCTTTATACTGCGATAACAATTTTCAAATATAATAGTCATACCTCTTAAACTGCGATAACAATTTTCAAATATAAGAGTCCTACCTCTTATACTGCGATAACAATTTTCAAATATAAAAGTCCAACCTCTTATACTGCGATAACAATTTTCAAATATAAGAGTCCTACCTCATATACTGCGATAACAATTTTCAAATATTAGAGTCCTACCTCATAAACTGCGATAACAATTTTCAAATATAATAGTCAAACCTCTTATACTGCGGCAATAATTTTCAAATATAAGAGCCGTATGTCAATATAAGAGCCAACATGTCACGATTCACAGATCATGTACTAGAATTTATTTTAAACAGGCTTTGATGAACGGGTTATTTAAATAGGTATTATCTATTAAGTAGGTATTTTTATATCTTATTTTATTTAATACTGTTGTAATACTACAATCAAAACAAAACAACACCGAACTACTGTCGCACTCTTGATAACAGGCGCGGAGTTATTTGTGTTTACATAATTATATATAATATGTTTTCTATTGATATGAATGTCATGTTTATATGATAAGGTTAGCAATTAAGTCAGCTCGAAGGTCTCTTTGCAACTTAACATGAATAGTCAAATCACTTTTGAAATTGGACTTTCGAAGTTTCAAAAATCCAAAATGAATGATAAAGATTTGTTACAATTATTAAATCTGCAATTGATGCGAAGGGACTTTAATTTTTTTAGGATGTGTGTATAAATATATGGCAATGCGTTTATGTATTAAAATTCATTTAATTTACAACAAATTTTGCATAAATGGCTCATGTAATTTATGTTTTGTTTTTTGTATGTATGTACATGTATATGTGTGTATGTATGTTTATATGTATATATAATAGATCTATAAGTTAGTGGTTCAAAGATCAATTTTGATATGAAAATGTTTATTATGTAACTACTTAAGAATATTTTCGGCTGGTATTTACTTTATCAATCAAAATTGATCTTCTCCAAACTTTTTTGTTCATTATGTATATATGTTTATGTCATACACTGTTCGTTATTGTGCATGATTTATGTCCGCATGGGCTTTAAAGCCTATTGGAATAAAATAAAATGTCTACTGTCTACTGTCTACTATTTTTTTGTCGATGGTCCCGGATTTTATCAATTAATCCCTTCGATTTACAGCTAAAAATAAATTCGGATTCAATAACTCCTTCCGATTATTATATTGGTTCCCCCTTCGGTGATTCGCAGCATGTCATATTAATGAATGAGAACCGGAAAGCAGTTCTGCTGTACATGAATTCGAAAGCTATAAATAGCTATAAATGTTCTGATTTTTGACACTTAGATTATAAATTTGTTATTCCCTGTTTTAGTAGTACATGAAATTATGTATAGGTTAGAGTGCATATTGGGTGTTCTTCGTAAATAAGAAAGCTAAAAAGGAGCGGAGCTTGCGAAGCGACTGTAGCTTTCTTATTTACGAAGAACATCCAATATGCACTCTAACCGGCTTAGTGCTCCGCCCACTTGCGATTTATAATATAAAACGTCCAGTTTATATAAAATCTGTTCTATTAAGATTTGTAACCTGAAAATTTGAAAAATCCTCGTCGGTGATTGGCTTAAAAAATTTGGCGAGCACTAAAATTTGTTACATTTTGAATAACATTTACACACAACATATCAAGTATACTATTAGTGATTGAATTTGTCAATATAAAGAAGATTTCATGCATAAGACTTAAATAATTTTGCTTTTGATAATTATTCTTAATTTATATTCATGAAACTAAATGATTTATTAATTCCATGTTGATATATTGGTTGTTTTGAAATAATTATAACTTTAGTATATAATGTTACATTTCATTGGCATCATTGGTAACTTCTCACTTCCCCTCGGAGCGTGCACGTCGCTGAGAAGGCACAGGGCATCGGCAGAAGATTTACAACTTGGCTGGTAGACAACTTAAATTTTGCCTTCAACCGTTGGCGGTAACTACGGAACTCCTACTTCGTCACTTCTGCGGACCAGCTGCCGATGTCCTGACTAATGCCGAGGGGAGTGGCCCTACAAAGTAGGCTGAGACGACGAGGATGGTGTACTAGGGTGCGTGAGCCCCTAGTACAGATAGACGGCTTGTAAGGCAGGCCTATAGCTGGCACCAACAGCCCTTTTCAGGGCTAAAAACACCTTTCCTATTGTCACAGGTTACTGTACATTTAGGTTCTCATTGACCGCCGTACAGTGACCTACTTTTCGGCTCAAAATTCATATCTTTGGCTAATACTCCGTGGAAATTGCATAGAGGTAAATTATCACCATTTTGTGCTTCAAAATTAACTCTTTAAGGACATGACTGGTGACATGTCCGGGGTCCGTACTCGACAGCGCAAGCTGCATTTTGTGCCCGAAAGGGCGGATGGACCCTCATTAAGCTTTAACTTACATACACATGCATCATTGGTAATGTCTTGATGATATGTCCGGGGTCCGTACTCGACAGCGAAAGCTGCATTTTATGCCCGTACGGGCGGATGGACCCGAATTAAGCATAGACTATAGATAGATAGATCGCAACATTGGTAACAACAGAAACTTTGATCTGCAGTTTGAACATGAGGTGTATTTATTTTTCTTATGAATGGTTTTAAGCAATTCTGCAAAAAAGTATATTGATCTCCCAATAAATCAATTAACAATAGCTTTTTATATATCACCAATGTCAAGTAGCTTTTATATCTTTGACTCGCACGAACATGATGTTAGTGAATGTCCTCATACCTAAAATTCAGGTAACAGTCTTCTATCAGTATTGAAAGAAACCATTTTTTTTTAATTTGACATGAAAAAATGCATGTTATATTACTATATTATAATATTAGTCCCATTTGTTACTATTTGTATATTTGTTACAATTATAATAATGAAAAACAGACATTGATATTTTTATCATCTTATGTTACTGACTACAGTAGTGACACAAACTAAACACAGTAAAGTTATTTACAAGTCTTGTACGTCTTGTTTATATTCAATGGAATTACTTTCCTTACCAGGTAGGCATGAGTGAAAGCATTTTTTTCAAATTAAATATCTGGCCCCTCTTTTTAATTATGGACAGTGCATAAGATAAGTATAATTATCCAAAAAATGGTTTACAAAACATTCGGAAAAAATCTACAATAGTACTTAATCTAAATATAACATGACCTGTGCGTAGGAATAATTGGTAAGGTAATTTGTTTTGCGCGGAGCTTCTCAATTGCTGCATCACAGCAACATTTGTACTTGTATGACATAGATATTCCCTGTAAATTCCGATGTTCGTTTGAGGTTGATAAACAATCATAGCAAAATATGTGACTGAAAACGTCCGGCTACGTTTAAAAACCAGGACTGTTCATTGAACATTGCCGGTCAAGTGACACAATAACGTTTTAAGATAAGTTTGCCATTTGTGTTGATTAAAATACAATATTCGTGCAAGGTAAAAAGCAAGGACCCTCTTATCGCCGTAAAGAGAAAATCCAGTTGTAACAATTACATTATGAATATTATTAGTAGATTTTACGTTGGTAAACACGTACATGCATCACTGTTGTATAGTTCAGTGGTAAAAATGTGCTATAGTTAATAATAGAAAATAGCCTGCAAGTACAATGTACATCTTCATGCAAACTGAGAAAGACATAAAAATCTTATTCGCCATATTAAATTCTCATATGAAGATGAGCATATTCATTTCTTTCACTTCAATTTCCTTTTAATTTCAACAAGTAGTTATAAAACTATTTGGCTGGATGTTTTTGTCCACTTCATATTGAAAATATCCAAGGGGTGGTCCAGATAAGCCCAAAATGAAGCCATAAATTTTATAATATCCATCAAAAGTTCATATAACAAACAATATATTGATACGTAATGTATCCTCTTTACATTGAAACAAACCAAACAAAAATAACAATTTTAACCACCACATGCATATCTAAGCAAACATTGTAATAGGCATGCGCGCAGTCTGAACGTTGTTACAACGTCTTAAGCGGTGACGTCAAAAACATACAGAAATGTTTTCAAAGTATTTGCCGCTGTATGATGCCTTACAACCGATTATGGCTATTGAACTCTTGTTTGATCGTATGAAAGAAGTTTCATTTCTTAATATAATTTAATTAAGTAAAGATAGTGCATGAAAAAAAAATTATACGGCACCGAGTCAATGTATTTTACGTTTACTATAGCTTATTATAAAAGCAAATGAATCCATCGAATTGATTTACTAAGTTTCAAGTGTTCACAATAATTGAAAGGAATTTAAAGTGAAGGAAATGAATAGGTTACAATAATTGAAACGAAATTAAAGTGAAGGTAATGAATAGGTAATAAAATTAAAGTGCAGGAAATGAATAGGTTACAATAATTGAAAGAAAATTGAAATGAAGGAAATGAATAGGCTTCAATAATTGAAATACAATTAAAGTGAAGGAAATGAATAGGTTACAATAATTGAAAAGAAATTGAAGTGGAGGAAATCAAAAGGTTAAAATAACTGAAAAAAATGATGTAAAAGAAATGAATAGGTTACTATAATTGTAAGGAAATTGAAGTGAAGGAAATTAATAGGTTACAATAATTGAAAGGAAATTGAAGTGAAGGAAATGAAAAAGAAATGCGGTTAAGACATATAACAAAGACGTGTAAGTTTAGAATGAAATACATATCTCTGCAAAAGTCCATAGCTGCATAAACTGCAATATCATACAGTTAAAAGCTATGACTTTAAATTAAATGTGACTAAATCCCCTATCTTTCGTTTTTGTGTGACCCACATATTTGTGGAGATTAAAAGATGCTACGTTTCACTGACCGCTTTATGCTTCAAGGCTTTTGTCTATAAAACCCATAATATTAGTCAAGATTGTTAAAATTTTAGATTAAGTTTCGGACATAGCATATATATTGAGACTTGCTTAATATGAGGTACATAAGTTAAATAAATTGAATTAAATATTTATATTTGAATAATAGCTATAAATATTATTTAAAAAAAAAATAAATGAAATCACATAAAATACGATTATTAATAATATACTTTTTTTCTCGTTCCGAAGTTTATTTTAAGATATATATCATACATGTATTGTTTAAGAAAGAAAAAATATTTATTTATTTATATTATTTATTTATTTATTTATTTATTTATTTATTTATTTATTTATTTATTTATTGACATCTAAATATTACAGACCGATTGCAACAAATCTGTTTTAGAATATACTCAGTTTTCATTGTAAATGCCCAAAAGGGCTCACATAATTAAGTTCTAATTAAGTTCTGATCTGATAGAATGTACAAGAATATCAACATTTTCAGTGACATTAATATTCGTTTATTGAAATATATCTCCGCCAATTTTTACAATAATTTTCCCTGTGTATCCCCAAACATTTTAATGAAACTGATTTTATTATTGTTATTATTAATTATTATCATCATTTTAATACTTGCGACAACATTTACAATGTTCAGTAAACTTTGTGGACCAAGGAGCTGGTGTTTCAAAGTATTCACATGGTACAGTTTAGTCTCGGCTTGTATATGTTACCCGTACTTCAAGGAAAGTATTCCAAATGGAAATAAAGTGCCACACCCGTGCATCAAGGGACGCTACTGGGAAGGTGTCGGGCACGAGAATCCCAAAGGGGCTGGAACACGGAACATTTTTGGATTGGACTTTGAGAACAATAATAAGGTTTAATTCTTTACTTTTTTTGTTTGAATGTACAAAATTTGTTGTTTTTGGTTTTGTTTCATTTTGTTTGTTTGATTATTTATTTATCTATTCATTTGTTCTTTGTTTGGCTGTGATTTTTGTTGTTTTTTTATCCTTTTTTTTACTTTTTTTTATATATCTCGAAATTCCAACAGGTCCGATAACGTGGTCCATACAATACCATAAATAATTAAATTGATAGTATTCAGTACCGTACGTGATTACAGAACAGAACAGAAAACATAAAATGATTGTTGAGGAAACATTGCAAATTTTTCTAAGTTTTATAAAGCAGATAATTAATTGTTTTGTTACAGAATATAATTATTCATCATATAAATGTTTATACTAAAGCACTTAGAAATAGATATAATACAAACATTTCATAATGATACATTTCTATAGTTTTTGTCAATATTTGAAAATTTATGGAATCTTACCAATTGTTGTCTGATTCACTTTAAAACTGTTAACTGGCTGCAACAATGCCTTCTTAAATGATAAATTCAAATCCACATTACTTTATAGTTGATTTGAATTTATTTTAGTTTGATTGTGCTGGAATCTGTAAGATTATTGAAACACTCAAATCCGTTCCTACTAAGCACACAACGGCTTGTCCCTGACCGGGTTTGAATCCACTCGGCGAGCAATCCTTAGATTACTAGTTCGACGCGTTACCCACTCGGCCATGTCAAATCACAACCTATCAAACTAAATAAGTTTTTTGCAAGAAAAGGAAAACCTGTGTTTAATAATGTTTTAATTGTTTTTATCATGTCATGTGTAGACGATTATTAGGTGGAGAAAGCAGCAATGGGGTAATAAAAGTGGCACCCCAGAAAAACTCAAAAATTGAGATCTGAAGAGAGTGGAATTTTGTCTTCCACCCGAGCAGAAGATGGGTCAGCTAAAGAATAGGCACTTCCGTACAAAGACCCTTTGAACAAATCAGTAGCTGTAAATTTATCCTTATGACACGATCTTTAATAAAAGTTTGTTTTAATACGCGCCCGTTTTTCAATAAGTACATGTTACACATGTAAAACGGCGGGTAATAATGTTAAAAGATCGTTACATTAGGATAAATTTTAAGGTACTTATTCATTAAAATGGTCTTTCTCCCGAAATCAAATGCTTGTGAGCTATATATATGGTCAATGAGTAACCGGAAACTGATACAAAACACACAAGCATACAAGCATACAAACATTTGGGGACTTAAAGGTCCTTTTAGGTATTGACATGGCATAGTCAATTATTTCTTGTTATTAGCACCGGAAAATATATACACATTTTTGTATAAAGCAATGTATTTCTAAATTAAGGTATGGGACACTGTGCTTTGCAACAAGGATTCCGACGGTGACGGGTTAACTAATGGACAGGAATTAGGTGACCCAGATTGCACGTGGACTCCGGGCTCACAACCCAACACTACAGAAAACTTGTCACATCCGGGTAATATTCTTTTGTATGATTCCATCATGGGTTATTCCATTACAGGTGTATATAGACCTATTTTAACGCTTGTTTGCATATAGCCACTCGGGCTATATTGCAAACAACCGTTTAAATATGGCCATATAACCTGTCAAGACCTTTATAACGATTTGTTATACAGCACATTTTATTTTATTAGAGAAATATATGAAATTACTTCATAAAATGACAGCAGTCGTTTATATAGTTCATGTAAACGTCACGATTATCCAATGAAAGATATGTTAAAAAATGTACAGTATTATAAATATTTATAATTTAGACAATCGATACTCTGTATACATGCACATTTACCATTCTTCAACAGTCAATGTACAATTTCAATATGTTTGCTTTTATACGGAAGCTAAGAAATGATAAGATATTTGTACCTACAACACATCGCTCGTGCATAATTGAACATTGGCGTGATCATACGGATCACATCTTGTAATATATGTTTACATTCTGTCTAATTGAATGGATAATTGTTCCCTGTGATTCATAATGAAACATTTTGAGACAGTAGTTCATCCATCTTGTCGCTAAATGTCGCACTATTGCCGGTAAAGGTCGCACTATTGCCGGTAAATGTCGCACTATTGCCGCTAAATGTCCCATCTTGAGAAAAGATAACAAATGAAAGTTTAAAGGCAAATGCTATCACTGCGATAGGTGCATCTTAATGACACACATTAAACGTTTTTTTCAAATCACACGGAGTCCATCAATCGTTTTTCATGTGCCAAGTTTTTAAAGCAGTGTTGGTAGGTATACCTGCTACTATATAAAAATATGATGGTGTATTTATAATTATACGATTATATATTTTCATGCTATAAAAATGTTTCGATTTTATTAGGTTTCTTTTCTTTCAAAATATTATATAAAATCTTCGGCCAGTTAAGTTTTCTTGAAATTGCAAAAATACAAGGAAATAAGATTTTATCATGCCTCTTAAATTTAATATAAATTAACGTTAATTTATGTACATAATTCTTTAAGTGTAATTTCGTGAGGGTGGGGGTGCTCATAGAATTATTATCCATTATTTTTATTGCTTTTTGTATATTGCATGTTCTTTCGTGTTCAATACTATTAAAAAGATTGTTTTTTTTTATGTTTTATGTCTCTTTTCATTGTCTTATAAATACTTTACTAAGGATACATTATATACAATGTACTTCGATTTTAAATGGGAAAACAATGTCTCAAAATGGCTAACAGAGAGATATGATAGTCATTTTGGTGTTAAAACTGACATGGGATCATTAGTTTTGTACATATTCATTCAGTAGCTTGTTACATAATACTCTGTCAGTCTGGTTTATCAGTTGTTTTATAATGGAATAAGCACATGTAATTTACTTTAAATTGAAACAACCAAAAATAACATGCTCTTTGTATTTTATAGTTTACTTTAAATTTTCGGTAGAAGAAGCTAGCAGATAATCTGACGTTGGACAAGTATATATGCCAAAATACAAAGTTAAATAAAAGCATGTCCCGTATGAGCCAAAATTACAAAAAGTTGGACAAGCTAAGGCCATTAAAACAAATAGTCAATCTTTCTTTATCGCAACCCCATATGAGATATATTCTTTAGTATATAGTTGAAACTTGGCAACAAACTTAATATGACCTAACATCAATTTATATAGAATGGAGTCAAGCCTCCCTTTGATCAAATTTACCCTTTCATTTTATACGATTTTATGTCTTTTTCTTGTAATTAAAATGCTTCAAATTTATCTTTTTTATTAAAAAAAGAAAAAGAAAAAAAAGAAACAACAACAACAAAATCTAAAAAGATTGCTTGTCTTTTAGGGATATGTCAGCCCTTTGACAGTCCACTTTGCGGCGGAAAACCTTCATTTGTGAACTGTGAAGATACTGGGCGACTGGAGTGCGACGCCATAGACCAGCCAGGTAAATTAACACAACAAGCAAGAAATGAATTTTAGCTAATAACCATATATGCAAAACGCCTAAATTATATTTTTCCAATTTTTATATCAGTTTGAAACCATTTACTGTAATGAAAGAATTGGTAGTTAATTTCGAAAATCACATAAAACAGAAGCTAGCCGATTGAACTCCCTTGATCATCCAAAGAATAACTAGAAATGTGTCCATAGGACACGGGTGCCCCCACCGCGCCACTGTTCTGACAATCATTATAAATCTAGGTCAAATATTTTTTGAAAACTAAAATTCTTTTACTAAGTAAAGCGAGGGCAAGAACTTTACAAATACTAAATAAATCCACAAGCAAACCAAAAGGTGCACAAGTACACATGCTGACGAACATTCTTGTAAACTTTCAGGCCTACAAGTGAAATACTTTTTGAGCTATGCATGAACAAGTTGGAAATTGCAAATTTATACTAATGTAAGTCAAGGGCAATAACTCTAACAAAACTCTAAAAAATCCACATGCAAAGTCCCAGGTGCATAGCTTCACAGTGATGTGAATCATTATTCCTGTAATTTAGTGATGTTGATCATTATTCCTTTAAAGTTTGTTGATTCTAACTCAAGCACTCAAGGAACAAATAACAACATAATGAAACGTTTTTTTACTAAGTCAAGGGAAATAACAAATACTGGATAAATCCACAAGCGAAACCCCAGGTGCAAAACTAAATATGCTGAGCAACCTTCCCGTAAGGTTAAATGACTCTAGGTCAAATCCTTTTTGAATTTCATGCGACACAAGTTGAAAATTGCAAACAATTTACTAAGTCAAGGGCAATAACTCTAAAAATACTAGATAAATCCAGATGAAAATACCCAGGTGCACAACTACACATGCTGATCAACATTCCTGTAAAGTTTCATGACTCTAGGGCAAATCCTTTTTGAGTTACCTGCGACACAAGTTGAAAATTGCAAAATTTTACTAAGTCAAGGGCAATAACTCTGAAAATACTAAAAATATCCAGATGAAAATACCCAGGCGCACAACTACACATGCTGATCAACATTCCTGTTAAGTTTCATGACTCTAGGTCAAATACTTTTTGAGTTACGTGCGACACAAAAGAGAACGGACGGACGGACGGAAGGACGGACATTCTTACCAGAGCTACATTATGGGGTTTTCTTTTGTTATTTCTTTTGTTCTTTTTAACCCCACAATGCAGAAAATAACCCCACAAGAGAAACGGAATGAATGACATCAAAGACATCTATTCTTATGAGAACAATAGACCAAACCCCATAATGTAGCTCTGGTTTGTACGGACGGACGGACGGACAAGGGTAAATCTAAATGCCCGCCACTAAAGTGGGACACAGAAATTGGACATTTGCTGTCTTTTTTCTTTCGTAGTTAACGTCATGAGTATAACGGACGGAATTAGTTTAATTTAGCTTAGCTTAGCTTAGTATAGTAATACATGCACATGTATTTTATTGCTTTTTTTCTTTCTTTACAAAACAGGTACGATATGTCACATGCAAACATGGGACAAAACATTTTTGATTTATAAGGATACTGAACTTGTTTATAAAAAGCAAAAGGGTCGGACCACAAGTTTTAATAACATTAGCGTGTTGGCCCTTCCTACATTTTCTCAATTATAGTAAAAGATGTGCATTTGTTCTGTTGTATTTGAAATACATTAAATGGTACATATTAACATAATAATTTATTTTTTACAGACACTTTTAACTATACGGTTCGATTCCCGGAAACGGATGTGCCAAACAAAGAGACCACGTACATATGTATTACGTTTGAGCTGCCGATGGACAACGAGTACCACCTAATTGCAACGGAGCCCGTGATAGACAACTCCAACATAATGCATCATTCATTGATGTATGGGTGCAAGGGAGGTCAGACATCATTAATGGTTGCTTATTTCTTTATAATCAGGGGTTCACAGGGTCAGGCTTAGTTGGTTGAATAGGGGGCTGAAGTCTTACACAATTACTCAAGTTTAAATCAAAAATTAATGTGTACGCGCATTGCTGTGTACGAGGTTTACACAATTAAAGAAACATGATTGTAAAATATAGTGGCCTTTAAATAAGAACCCTATTTTTTTTAAAAGCAAAGGTACCTATGTTTTGTGTTTTTCATGAATGTATATAAAAATAATTCTACATATTAAATTAACCAGCTTCGTAATCACCGTTGTGTATTAAAGTCTTTTATTCAAAGCACCGATTTTAGAAGATATCCATTGTTCAATACTAAAAGACCGAACGTGATGATATTTACCGAATTTTCACGAACTTGTACTATTATACATAATTGTATTACAGTCAATGAGGCCCCAACGGAACTCATGAAGCCGACAGAATGTGGCGGAGCAATGGAGGGTTGTCGGGAACTCATTGCTGCATGGGCTATTGGTGGCGTGGGGACTTGCTATAACCCAAATGCTGGATATCTTATAGGGGCCAACAAAGGATTAAAATATGCCGTGATGCAGGTACGATATTACTGTAAACGCTTTTTTGCTAAAAGGTGATTGGTTAATATTTGAGATTTTTATTTTATGTGTCAGAATAAGTAGTGAAGCCCATTTTCGGTTTTATAAAGCTTATATTGACAATAAAGTCAATATAACAAGACTAAATGTTTTCTGCAGATCCTCATTTTGACCGTTTGGCATTACGTCACGCGTCATCGCGCACCTGTAGATTTTTGCAAATGTGTTCTAGTCGTACATCAGTTTAATGTTTAAACTGATCATGTGCCAGTACCAAGAAAAAAACAGCGATTATTAACCAGTCGTTGACGATAAGAAAACATAGCATTTACGACTGTCTATTCAGTAGACCACTCATTTACTTAATGACCTTTGTACACCTTTTGAAGCACTGATATCTATCATTTAAACACAAAGTCTAGACAAACAAAATCGAATGATCAACCTTTTCCGTTGCTTATGACCCCAAAAGTGCGATGTGTGACACCGCGCGCCTGAAAGAAAAACAATACATATATACACAGTGTTTAATTATAGAGCAAAATGCTTTTTTTTTAAATTATTTTGTAGCATCATTGGAACAACCCTCAAAAACTATCAAACTATACAGACAGTTCTGGTATGACCTTTTACTTGACCCCGAAGCTCCGCCCTTACAACGCTGGCTTCCTTATGACTGGTCAGGTTCACTTTGAAATCCCACCGGGAGAGTCACACTACGAAGTTTCCGGTTCTTGTGGCGGAAGTTGTCTATCCCAAATGATGAATGGTACCATCTACGTCACACAAGTTACCAATCACATGCATCTCCTTGGTGATTATGTCCACTTTTATCAAAATTATATTCACAGAATTTCAGTTAACTAAATAATATTTCAATAGGAGTTGAAAATCTTATTTTAGATTCATTGTAGTTAAAATGGAAAGGTGTTCAATGCCAATGTTTCAAATTTGAAATATATGTATATCAAAAGTGAGCAAAGAGAAATGTGAGTAATTTTGCGGAGAAATTAATTAATGTTTGTAATGTTTATGTAGTGAGTTATTTTGCGGGAGTAATTAATGCTCATTATGTTCATATAGTGAGTAATACCAAAGAAAAAATGTTTTGGAGTAAGAATTAAAGTGCTCAGTGAGTATTCTCATGAAGTGAAATAGTTTTTTTTAGTGGGAAAAAACATTCAACAGGTCCTGGTCCTATAATATAATATAATATAATATAATATAATATAATATAATATAATATAATATAATATAATATAATATAATATAATATAATATAATATAATATAATATAATATAATATAATATAATATAATATAATATAATATAATATTATATAATATAATATAATATAATATAATATAATAAAGTGGAAACTGTTAATAGTTAATGAAGGTAGTGGTAGGTAGTGGTTGTGTTCAGTTTATAATGTTTGCTGAATGAGAAGTATTGTTAATGTTAATGGAGTAACTAGCGTTCAATAAGTAATAGTTTTGGAGTGGGTAAAAGTGAGTGAGTGATATTCATGAATTTTTGAGGTAAAGTGCGTATTGAGCAAAGTTCATGTAGTGAGTAGTAACCAGTAAGTAATATTCACGGGGCAATGTTTGTAGAGTGATTAATTTTAATTTAATGTTATCAAAAAAAGAAAAGTGGGGAAAAAACAAATGAATACATGTACTGGCATATATCCCATTTAAACCTTAAAGGTACAGCACAATACACAGTTCTACGAAGAAACAACTCGTTTTTGGCGAATCTTGCCGAGGACAGAGTTTATGACTACAACACGCCTATTATTCATTCGTAAGTTTCCTTAAAATATTTTTAATACTCGTATGTTGTTTGCGCTATGAATATACATATGGTTGTTAATAATTTCTTTTGATTGACCTGTTTACTTCTTGGAGACGCTATAAAATCCCATCTCGCAAACGCCTTATCACTATGAAGCAATGGAAACAATAAACAGTAGCAATGAAAACAATAAACAGTATTATATGAGCCGCGTCATGACAAAACCAACATAGTGCGTTTGCGACCAGCATTCGCGCAGTCTGATCAGGATCCATGCTGTTCGCTATTGGTTTCTCTACTTGTTATAGAGTTTATAAGCGAACAGCATGGATCCTGATCAGACTGCGCGGATGCGCAGGCTGGTCTGGATCCATGCTGGTCGCAAACCCATTATGTTGGTTTTGTCATGACGCGGCTCATATTATGAAAATTGTAGACTCGGTTTGATAGACTGCGTTCATGAGAGATAATATTGCAACATCTCTCACACTCAAATCGGCTTGAGCGGTATTCATTGTTTAACATCTAACCTCACACGCACACGCAGAAAACAGAAAAAAAGAGTACATGTTAACCCTGAATGAATGTTTGTTACTGCCTTAAAACATTGAATACTTATAATGATTTTAACGTTGCTATGCAATTCCTTATTCCTTGTCCTTAGAGCAGATGTGAATGAGTATGTTGTTCGGGTTAAAACTTTTTTTCATTCAAATCTTTTCAATATTAATATGTTTTGTTTTTTTGTTGTTTTTTTTGAGCGCGCGTGTGTGTTTATGCGAGTGTGCGTATGTGTGTGTGTATGTGTTTGTGTGTTTTTTGGTTATATTTCATATAGATATATATTTAAATTTGTGTTGACTTTCAGCCATAAGGACCCGGTGATGGTACAAAAGGGTGATGAGCTGAAAACCACGTGCGTTTATTCGTCTGTATCAAAGTCACATATAACAAGTTTTGGGGACGCGACCTCAGATGAGATGTGTCTTGCATTCTTTACCTACTACCCCAAAGAAAATTTCATGTCTGGCCGTAAGTACCTTAGGTAGCACTCCTCACTAAATTTCAAGTTCCTGCCGTCAATGTCTTACAATGAAAGCAATTTGAGCCGCGTCACGACAAAACCAACATAATGGGTTTGCGACCAGCATGGATCAAGACCAGCCTGCACATCCGCGCAGTCTGATCAGGATCAATTAATGCTGTTCGCTATCAGTTTCTCTACTTGTAAAAGAGTTTGTAAGCGAACAGCATGGATCCTGATCAGACTACGCGAATGCGCAGGCTGGTCTGGATCCATGCTTGCCGCAAACCAATTATGTTGGTTTTGTCATGACACGGCTCAATTATGTCTGATAATTGTCATCCCAAACTAAAAACCTGTAAAAAGAAAACACATTTTGTTGATAACATATATGACAAGATTGCAAATCTACAATGAAAATATCCCGGCAGTCAAAAAAGTTGCACTTCAATCCGTTGAAGCCCAAAATCTACTGTGATCCTAGACCAAAAACAACACATTCCGTCCCTTCTGCCAAAAATACCTAAAATATGCAGACTAAAGAAATACTGTCTCTTATTTATCAACTACCTTTATATGCAAACTATCACAAGCAAGAAGTGCTTCACCTTGTAGATTTTTTGCTACTGCTTAAAGTTTATTACTCGTATATGTAAAAATGATTTGTTTTTATCGAGCATGTTTTTTTTTGTTTGTTTAAAGAATGTTTACAAAAAACGGCGGCCTTGACAGAATTCTGGCCATGTTTTAGAATTTGCCAGTGATTATATTAGATATCTACGGAAGAGCATTAGTGCCAGGTGTATGTTTTTTATTAACTCGAAATTTCGAGTTACTAACTCGAAATTTCGACTTACTTATCTCGAAATTTCGAGTTACTAACTCGAAATTTCGACTTACTAACTCGAAATTTCGACTTACTTAACTCAAAATTTCGAGTTACTTATCTCGAAATTTCGAGTTACTAACTCGAAATTTCGAGTTACTAACTCGAAATTTCGACTTAGTAACTCGAAATTTCGACATACTAACTCGAAATTTCGACTTAGTAACTCGAAATTTCGACTTAGTAACTCGAAATTTCGACTTAGTAACTCGAAATTTCGACTTACATTGCACGACTTTCATTGGTTGCCGGTGAAAGCAAGGATTGAATTCAAGATACTTTCTTTCGTGTGTAGCTGTTGCACATTGACAGAGCACCTTTAACATTTATTTAACAGGACAATTTTATAGGGTCAAATTTTCCACACATACTGAACATATCCTTCGCTTTTTTGTGGAGGGGGGATGTAAAATCACACTTTCCACATTTCCGTGTTAACCGGGTGTTTCCTTTTCTTAAGCACACATACAACCATCATATGGAGAAACAACAAGTCCAAAACCCACCCTATTGTAAACTGTGCAATATCATGTGTTAAATAAGTTTTAAATGACGTGTATACGCCAGTTAGTCTGTCACGTTTCTTTATACTAATAATGTTTTTGTATCATTATTCATTATTTACTAATACTTTGATTCATATTGTGTTGATAAAAGTTGATAAAAGTGATACTTGTTATAATATATATGTTGGGAACAATATAAAAGCATCCGATTTTACAAGAAATATAGTCAGTCCAACAATTTTGACAAAGGCCTCAGCACGCCCTATTTTGGCCACGCCGCGATACTTTCCTCAGATGTACGGAATGCCGTTAGGGCCATTGCCCATGAATGTGTTGATCTGAAACGCGATAGTCGATAGTACGATGGTGAAACGCGAAATCACGAAACTACGATGGTGAAAACGCGAAAGCACGATGATGAAAACGCGAAAGTACGATGATGAAAACGCGACAGTACGATACTACGATGATGAAAACGCGATAAACTATCGTGTTTTCACCATCGTACTGTCGCGTTTTCACCATCGTAGTTTCGTGATTTCGCGTTTTCATCATCGTACCATCGCGTTTTCATCATCGTGCTTTCGCGTTTTCGCCATCGTAGTTTCGTAATTTCGCGTTTTCACCATCGTACTATCGACTATCGCGTTTTAGATCAACACATTCATAGGCGATGGCCCTAACGGCATTCCGTACAGATGTCCCACACGTGAAGTATAGGATCGGTTTTTTTTACAGGGATGAGAAGAATATGATTAGTGAAAAGATATGTTCGAACAGATGGGATACAATACAACGTCTTAAGAACGCCTGAACGTACAAATTAAAGGAAGCCTTGTATTTTTTAGGTCGGGTGTGTACATGCCATTACTAAGTTTAAGTTAAATTTCAATAGTTTTTGTCCAGGCACCCGTTTCTCCATCTCCATCGTTCAACGGCACTCCCTACTATATCTTATACCATCTAACTAATAACTTTGGCCGGGTTAGTATGTCGAAATTTCGAGTTAGTATGTCGAAATTTCGAGATAAGTAACTCGAAATTTCGAGTTAGTAAGTCGAAATTTCGAGTTACTGAGTCGAAATTTCGAGTTAGTAAGTCGAAATTTCGAGTTAGTAACTCGAAATTTCGAGATAAGTAACTCGAAATTTCGAGTTAGTAAGTCGAAATTTCGAGTTAGTATGTCGAAATTTCGAAATAAGTAACTCGAAATTTCGAGTTAGTAAGTCGAAATTTCGAGTTACTAAGTCGAAATTTCGAGTTAGTAAGTCGAAATTTCGAGTTAGTAACTCGAAATTTCGACATAAGTAAGTCGAAATTTCGAGTTAATAAAAAACATACACCTGGCACTAATGCTCTTCCGTAGTAATCACAAAAACAAATTTTCTGCTGAAAATACACTTTAAAGACAACAGGTCATTGAAAGCCTTTATTGTCATAATATCCAAGAAATCCTCTCTAACCATTCAATAACTGCATGTAGTGTGCCACTTTACATTAAGAACGTGAATTTAAGCAAATCGAAACTTCTCAGATCTAAATTAACAGTATGAGGACTACTACCAAGTTTTGCAAATAGAAAGGTGTTCCGAATATAAGAGAGTTATATACTGACTTTACCATTACTTTACAAGGATAGATTTAATTTAAAATCAAATTTGCTTCATTTGCTGACCGCATAGATAAAGTTTTTATTTGCCGTTGTTTCTTCTTAAAGATGCTTATTTGAGGTTAAGTTGGCTTATCAGTTACATGATTCGTACAATAAATCAATTAACCTGTTGACAGCAAATGTGATTCTTTTGCAGAATGTTTGTCCTGGAAAAGTTTAAGCTTTTGTGAAATGAGACACCAAGATGTGATCCGTGGTTGTAACAAACGTAAAATCTTAAACCTTGCGTAAGATGTTACATAATAATTTCTTGTCGACCTATTTTTACCACACTTAAGTTTAATATTATTTTAATGTTGTAATATGTTTGGCTCTCGTGGAAAAAATAGAGGTATTGTTACAGTCATGTAGGCGTTGCCGTTGCCGCCCGCAAACTTGTACCTTGATCATAACAACCCTTTGAACAAGACCTTCAAATAGACCAGACTAAACTTGATCTACATTCATAAATGACCTTGACCTTTAAGGTTATATGTCTAAATTTTGCTTAATTTTTGCTATTAGTGGATTTAATTTTGTAATTTTTGGATGGATTGTCTTCAAAGTTAAACATAAGAACCTATCAGGATAGACCTTCAAGTTAGCTACACAGACCTTTACCTTTACTGATAAATGACCTTGACCTTGAAGGTCAAATGATTGAAATTTTCTTTTTTATTTGCTGTAACTGGCTATAACTTTGTTATTTATAAATGGATTAACTTCATATTAAGATAAAACATTCTTTAGGATAAAACCTTCATGTATGATTAAATAAACTGACCTTGGCTCATTGATGACATTGACCTTGAATGTTAGATTATTGAATTTTCACTAATTTTGCTATAATTGTCTGTAACATGGTACTTAATCGATGGATTATCTTCATACTTAGATAAAACAACCTTTTGGACAAGATCTTCTATAAGGTTGAACTAACCTTGACATTGAGTGTTAAATGACATTGACCATCGGGGTCAAATTATTGAATTTTGGTTAAATTGTCATAATTTTGTTATTTTTGTACGGATTTGATTTATTATTGGATAAAACAAGTATTGATACCAAATAAACATATTGAATAATTAAGATGTAACCTTAACCTTAAATTTACCTTTACCGTCAAGGTCAAATTAAGGAAATTGTCTTCTTTTTCTGTAACTGGCAATATCTTTGTTATTTATGAATGAATTAACTTCATATGAAGACAAACATTATTTAGGAAATGACCTTCATGTATATTAAACTCAAATTGACATTGGGCAACCTTGAAGGTAAAATTATTGAGATTTACTAATGTATGGATTTGATTTATACTTGGACAAAACAAGACTTTCTAAAAAAAAAAAAAAATAAACAAAAAAACATTAAAAACAACAACAAACAAACAAACAAAAAACACATTTTGAATAATTCAGATGTGACCTTGACCTTTTGACCTTTGATTGACCGTTTAGGTCAAATTAATGAAATTCTCTTATTCTATCATATACTTTATGCCTTAACTATGAAATATGGACCATGTGCCCAGTTAAAGATGTAGGATTGAACTTTGATGTCAGTTGACCTAGATTTTGACCTAGTGACCTAATTTCTTGTCCTTTGATGTACAGCTATGAAATTTGAACTATATGCATAGTTTCAAATTTAACTTGAACTTTACATCAGCTGACCTAGATTTTAATTTAGTGAACTACTTTCTTGTTCTTTGATGTATAGCTATCACTTACAGTTGCAAGATTTGGACTTTATACACAGTTTTAGATTTGAATGAACTTTGATATTAGGTGACCTAGGTTTTGACCTGGTGATCTACCTTCTTGTCCTTTGATTAAAAGCTATGAAATTTGGATCATGTGCACAGTTTTAGATGTAACATTAAACTTGATTATCAGCTGGTCTAGATTATGACCTAGTGGCATACTTTGGCTTTTTTCTATAATTTTCTTTTTACAGATTTATTTAAACCTTTTATTTGTTTGCTTTTAGATAAAATAGTCGAGCGTTGCCCCCGCCGCCCGGCCGTGTCTCTTGTTTATAATTTTTAACTGACCTATTTTCTGAATTGTTGCAAAAATTGTAATTTATCCACCAGTTTTTTAATTAATATGATTGTATTACTACGTTGCGACCACAACATTCACCTTTCAAATCAGAATTAAACTAAGTTTGAATTTAATTGAACTATCATAAATTTATACATTTCATACATCTTTCTTAAAGGAATCCCGAAACAATGAACATAACCATGACGGTGAATGCACTTTGCGTTCCGGAAGAATGTCGAAAAGAATGTTTTAACTACGTAAGAGAACTTAAGCAGCAACCGTGTTTCTCGGGAGACGTCGGTGACTTCATAAGAAACGCTATAAAAAGAACGACAAAGGGTAAACTAGACCTTTCCTCCTGGTTCGCCCGGCTAGACTCATGCAACCGTGAAATTTTGAATGAGACTTTGGAGGATGACATCAACGGGGGCAGGGCTGTCACGCCCCTTTTTACAGCTTCATTGCTGGCAATTCTATGCCTATTGCAAAATTTTTGGCACTGACTATTTTTTTAATCTTCGTCAAGTGGATCATCGGAACTTCATCCTTTACTGTACATTTCATATACAAGTATTACAAAAATTCTGGCAAAATCATAAACATATTGTACTGATGTACCATCTCCGGTCTAGATACCATTTAATGAACAACCGCTCCTAGACTAAGATATATTCATATATTTATATCATTCTAGTTCTTTTAATTACACGTATTTGTAACATGTTTGAAAGTAAAGATATGTATGGTCTGGTGAGAAATCTTTATATTCTTTTTTATCCAACAATATTTTGAAATTTGCCATATAAATTTTAAAGACAAGATAACAGATTATATTTATTGTGGAAACTTCAAAATGTGTTAACCAAGTTCAGTGTGTGTCCCAAGGATGTGACTATACTGTGGCGATCTAGAAGACGAATTTCACTTTGTACATGTATAAATGTCACTATATACTGTGGCGATCTAGAAGTACTGTGGCGATCTAGAAGACGAATTTCACTTTGTACATGCAAATGTCACTATATACTGTGGCGATCTAGAAGTACTGTGGCGATCTAGAAGACGAATTTCACTTAACATGTAAATGTCACTATACTGCGGCGATCTGGATGACGAATTTCACTTTACATGTAAATGTCACAATACTGTGGCGATCTAGAAGACGAATTTCACTTTACATGTAAATGTCACAATACTGTGGCGATCTAGAAGACGAATTTCACTTTACATGTAAATGTCACTATACTGCGGCGATCTAGATGACGAATTTCACTTTACATGTAAATGTCACAATACTGTGGCGATCTAGATGACGAATTTCACTTTACATGTAAATGTCACAATACTGTGGCGATCTAGAAGACGAATTTCACTTTACATGTAAATGTCACAATACTGTGGCGATCTAGATGACGAATTTCACTTTACATGTAAATGTCACTATACTGCGGCGATCTAGATGACGAATTTCACTTTACATGTAAATGACATACTTTGATATGCACTGACTTGGCTCAATCAACTGGTGCTTCTATGAAAGTTAAGGTTAATATCAGAAATCCATAAAATTATGCAGCTTGATTTCGAATGGTCGGGTGTTTTGTCCTACGTACAGTGTTTGAAAATATTGAATAAAGCTTCTATTGCGACTGGTCGATTAACATTTGAATCTTTTTCATCAACAGATAATATTCACCACCATTTCTAAAAAGTAAAAATTATACATATTAGAATGTACATGTATGTTTATTTATTTTTACGTAAGTAGGATAACAAAAGCACTTAATATATAGCGAAATAATTATATTGTATTGAAAATAATTCAGATAAAATAAATAATGAAATACATTAAACAGGTATTTCTGCATGTTCTTAGACTTATAATTTCATACTTTACTTTTTCAAACAAAAACAATTAACTACGAATACTACAAGCTGAATTCGTTTTACAAGTTTGTAAAAACCTTACTAAAATTCTACTGACGGCGATAAAGTTATTCTAAGTACATTTGAAGTTTTAAAAATTTCTGTAATAAAAGTACAACAATAGTTAATAGTAAAATGCATATGATTATTCGCGTAAAATGATCATAATATCACTGTCAGTGAAGAATGTAAATTGTTGAATAATTCATTCATAGTGAGTTTCGTAAATTATTCGGCATTTTGCGATACATTTCACTATAATCATTCTAATGGGATTTATAGCACTATTTAACATGAAAGATCGTCTAGCTAAAACGACTCCAACTCCATGCAAAAGGCCATCTACATCAAGTGTTGGGCTAACTACCACCATTGACACGTACAAATGCACAAACCAAAACAAACTGTTTCAACTGTTGCCATGGCAGTATTTCTTCTTTCCAATCTTGCCTGGCTTTTCACACGTTTCTATCAACTTTTGTTTGTTTGTTTATTGGGTTTTACGTCACATCGACACAGTATAAGTATCGCGACGTTCCAGCTTTACTGGTGGAGGAAGACCTCAGGTGCCCTTCCGTGCATTATTTCAGGCACGAACGGGCACCTGAGTAGAACCACCGACGTTCCGTAAGCTAGCTGGATTGCTTCCTCACATGAAAGAATCCAAAGTCCCTGTCGGGATTCGAACCCACAGCGGTGACGGGCAAATGGTTTGAAGTCAACGACCTTAACCATTCGGCCACGGACGCCCCTTTCTATCAACTTCAGATAAATTGTGATCGCCCCTTTTCTCGCCGTCCGCCGTAACATTGTCTTAATCAAACATTTCACTTTTGTAAGTACTTATATTTTCAGTCACTTTTGGTTTTGTGTACTCTTTGTTTCTTATCTGGACAATATGGTTTTGGGAATATTGTCAAACCATTTATGCACTGGTGCTTTCTTTGATAGCTTAATCAAGAGACTATTCATCACTGATGTCATCACATTTTGTAGATATGTCGCTCGTTATTTCACAATTCTCTGATGGTTCATTTTAAGCGTTTAACTTGAATATACATGTAAGTACTTTCTTTCTTGTATTGATTAATTTCCATACGATAAATGAGTTGAAGAAAACAAATGAAAATAAAATTCACACCGACACAGTATAGGTCATATGGCGACGTTCCAGCTTTACTGGTGGAGGAAGACCTCACGGATAATGCACGGGAGTATGAAAATAAATCGACTTACTGTGTATAAATGTATCTACAAAATGAAATATCACCACACAGGCCTGTAACATTGTGAATTTCTATAAAGATTGTTCAAGTTATGGCCCTAAGGTAAAAAGGCTCCGCACTTGGGGTCATGTGTTTTCGTAATATATACATTAAACAACAATTAAAAAGATTTTTTTGCAACGGAGATAGCTAGAGCTTAGGTCTTTGACAAGAGTAACGGTCTGGTGGACCTGTACTTATATTGATTAAATTAAAGCCTTGGGGTCAGAATTGTCATTGTCCTGCCAAAGGGGATACACTGGCATACTATTTTTGTAACTTTATATACCGCTATGAAATATGGACCATGTGCACTGTTTCAGATGTTGACTTGAACTTTTATATCAGTTGACCTAGATTTTGACGAACTGTCCTTCTTCCTTGTCCTTTGATGGACAGCAATGAAATTTGGACCATGTACACGGTAGTAAATTTAGAATTGAACTTTGATATCAGCTGACTCAGATTTGGACAAAGTTACCTACAGTTGTACTTTCGTGCTTCTTTACATACAGCTATGACACTTTGAACAATTTTGTGTCAGGTGTAGAACTGAAATCTGATATCAGATGAACAAAATATTGATTCAGTGACATATTTATCTTGCTTTCATGTACAGCTATGAAATTAGGACCATGTTTATGAAGAAGCGTCATCGTTCAAATTCTTGTAATACACAAATAACAGTCTGTCCTCAGGTGAGTTCTTTGGGGCAAGGCTCCCTTGTAAACTTATATTGTTGCACTTTTTCAATTATGACACAACAGTGGTTAATACAATTTATAACTTCAAATAATTATTAAATAGGTGTTACAGCTCTATATAGAGTGTGTTATCGGTATGTGGTGTTGTACAGATGTTATAAACACAAGGATGAAATGCAGTTTGTCTACAATTGTGGAAGCAGATTCGCCGTTTAGCCGACTTCACAAGAAATTACAAGGGCCGATAGAATGCACATGTGACAAAAGGACAGGCGTAGTTCTTCTCCCCTTTGTGCATAGCCATGTGGTCTTCAAATTGCTTCTTTCGGTAAATGCTCATGTTGCAGGTGTCACAGGTGTATGTTGCCGACTCGCATACCTTCAGGTGAACCCACTAGTCGGCCCAAGCGGTGATTTCAAACTGCATTTTGTCCTTGTGTTTATAACACATGGAACATCAAAACAGGATAACAACAGGATTAAAGTCATTTTGATGAATTATGTTCATACTGTTAATGTGTTATGTTCATTCTGTTGATGTGTTATGTTCATACTGTTGATGAGTTATGATCACACTGTTTGTTTGTTATGTTCATACTGCTGATGTGTTATGTTCATACTGTTGGTTTGTTATGTTCATACTGCTGATGTGTTATGTTCATACTGCTGATCCATTCTGTTCATATTGTTATGTTCATACCGTTGATGCATTATGTTCATACTGTTGTTTGTTATGTTCATACTGTTGATTTCCTATGGTGATACTGTTGATGTTATGTTCATACTGTTGATTGGTTATGTTCATATGTTATTTTCATACATGTATTGTTCAGTATGTTATGTTCATACTGTTGGTTTGTTATGTTCATACTGTTGATATGTTATGTTCATACTGTTGAAGCATTATGTTCTTACTGTTGATTATGTTCATACTGTTGATGTGTTATGTTCATACTGTTGATGTGTTATGTTCATACTTTCGATGTGTTATGTTCATACTGTTGATGTGTTATGTTCATACTTTCGATGTGTTTTGTTCATACTGTTGATGTGTTATGTTCATACTGTTGATGCGTTATGTTCATACTATTGATGTGTGCATTATGTTCATACTGTTGATGCGTTATGTTCATACTGTTGATGGGTTATGTTCATACTGTTGATGTGTTATGTTCATAATGTTGATGTGTTATGTTCATACTGTTGATGTGTTACGTTCATACTGTTAATGTGTTATGTTCATACTGTTGAAGTGTTACGTTCTTACTGTTGATTGTTATGTACATACTGTTGATGTGTTAAGTTCATACTGTTGATGTGTTATGTTCATACTGTTAATGTGTTATGTTCATACTGCTGATGTGTTATGTTCATACTGTTGATGTGTTATGTTCATTCTGTTGATGGGTTATGTTCATACTGCTGATGTGTTATGTTCATACTGTTGATGTGTTATTTTCATACTGTCGATGTGTTATGTTCATACTGTTGATGTGTTATGTTCATACTGTCGATGTGTTATGTTCATACTGTTGATGTGTTATGTTCATACTGTTGATGTGTTATGTTCATACTGTTGATTGTTATGTTCATACTGTTGATGTGTTATGTTCATACTGTTGATGTGTTATGTTCATACTGTTGATGTGTTATGTTCATACTGTTGATGTGTTATGTTCATACTGTTGATGTGTTATGTTCATACTGTTGATTGTTATGTTCGTACTGTTGATTGGTTATGTTCATAATGTTGAAGTATTATGTTCTTACTGTTAATGCAGTAATTTTCTCTGAATTTCAAATACATGTACATAACAATATCTTATCATGAAAGTATGTTTATTTTTCCACATCAGAAACAAAAAAAAAAAGAAAAAAATATGGAACATCGGATGTTATCTTAATCCAACTGCTTGTTTAATTTCTTTCATATTTACTTCAGCTATCTCTGATGCTCTGTTCATACCAGTATCCAGTACAGTATATAAATAATGTTTATCACTTAACAATCTTGTCATCTCCTTATTGATTGGCTGAACAGTTCCATTTATAACCTCAGTTACTTTCTCCTTATACTGAACTTTATTCAAGTTTCCAAATTCTTGTACTATATCTTCTGGTCTTGTATTAGATATCAATGAATGCATGTTTATAAGATTGGCAACACCAGGTCTTTCCTGAGGATCGTAAGATAGAAGTCTAATAGAGTCTGTTACTGATTTCTTTATCTTTGTTGCAACAAGATCAGCAGAATCTTGCAGGCCTATTCTTGACATAGGATTAGGGTTGGATTTACTCATTTTACATGCCGGGTCCTTCAGACATCTCACTTTGGACACATCACCTGAAATCATTTAAGAAATAAAATCAAACAATGTTCATATCAATATTAAAATATTTTTGTGATAGTTATTCATAATATTCAAAAAGGGGTATAATACAATAAGAGGCCAAGATTTACCTTATATGAGTGAATACTTTAATTACCTTTTATCTTATATAAAAAGAGTGTGACAAAAAGTTTGTTTTTTTTGTTTGAGGACACTGTAAAGGTCAAATGGCGACTTTCCAGCTTTACTAGTGGAGGAAGACCTCAGGTGCCATTCCATGCATTATTTCAGTGGCAAGCATACACCTGAGTAGAACCACCAACCTTCCATAAGCTGACTGGTTAGCTCCTTCCAAAGAAAAAATCTAATGTCCCTTGAGGGCTTCAAATACACAGTGGTGAAGGGCATATGAATTAAAGCCAGTGACAAAAAGGACCGATAACGACACATAGCTCCCCATATTCTCTGAAAAGTCAAGCTAAAAATACACACTGTTGAAGGAGAAATACTGACCTATAAGAGGTTTAGCATAAGGAAATATGATGGAATAGATTCTGTTAAAAGCTCTAGCTAGGTCCTGGGAGAGTTCTAGATGGATTATCTGATCTTCTCCAACTGGCACTACTGTAGCTCTGAAATATTACATACATTATCATCTTACTATATAAATCACATGAGAAAATCACTAATAATTTTAGAGTGAAAAGTGATTACTGATATTTGAAATAAGTGTTTAAAGTTTTCTTAATCCATTTATAAGGTGGAAAACATTCAACATAGATCATTGTGACCATTGACTTTCCTCTGACAGACAGACAAACCTACGGTACCCTAAATAGCACATTTTAAACATGGTGACCAAAAATACCATTTCTTCTTCAAAAGCTGGTAAAAGGGAAGTAAAAATATAATCATAATTTAGAAAACTCATAAGCAGATTGTTTGCAATAAATTTCAATAATTAAACAAATTGGTAACCATTAATCACAAGCCTAATAGCAAGTATGGAGAAAGAACAATAATTGTTCAACTTATGCTATTGAATCAATAATTTGAAGGTTTTTTAAAAGTAAACATGTAAACATATTTTCATCAAAGTTTGTACTTACTTGTACAGTAATATATCAGCAGACTGTAGTAGGGATAGCGTTATACAATCCCAAACTCCAGCGGGTCCCTTGTACCTACTTTTTTATTTTTTCCTGAAAGAATTTTAAAACAAACTTAATTTTTTGCATATCAGAAAAGGATATTCTACTCTTTAAACTCGTGCTAGCCTTTTTTTTAAATAAAGGGAACCCTTGACCCCGGAAAGGGGTCCAAATTTCAATTTCCAAAAAGGGGGTTTTTATATAAAACTTGCTAAAACCCAAAATTTTTTAAATTTCAATACCCCATTAGTTTCCCTTAAAAAATCCCCCCCTTAAAAAGCCGTAAACCAAAATTTCTAGTTTTAAAAAATGGTGGCCTTAGCTTACCTCAAAAGGGTTTCCCAAAAAGTTTCTATAAAAAACAAATAGGGGAAAAAAAAAAACCTTAAAAAAACCCCAAAAAAAACCCAAAAAAAAAAAATGTTGCCCGGCCCCGGGGTTTATTTTAGCCTGTTCATGGACGGTATTGGTAAGTGGAAGTTACCGTCCACGCTCCCTAGCACAAGCTCAAGCAGAATTCAACATTTAACCAAGAAAACGATGAATTTTTTTAATTAAGAAACATCCGCAGATGTGTTGTTTGATTACAACATCTCATTCCTAACTCTAGTTATTGTCTGGATACCATTTTTCTATTTTTAGTAATTGTGACCTTGACCCCAGGGGGTCCAAATGCAATACCAACCAAGTGGCTAACACGTCAGACTAGTAATCTATTAATCACTAGCCTCATGGATTCAAACCCCATCAAAGGCAAGATGTTGTTTCTTTGAGCAAGAAACTTTACACTCATTGCTCAGTACTGGTTGGTTCCAGGAACGGATTCGAAAGTGTGTCAATAAGCTTATAGCTTCCTGCACAATCAAACTAAAATTAATTCTGTATAAACCAATACCAACCGGGGTTTTCATGTAAGGTTGCTATATACCAAGTTTGATTACAATACCTAATTCCAATAACTTATTGTCCAGAAACCATGATGTGGACAGACAGATAAACCGACTGACAAGCTCACTCTTACACCCCCCCCATACTTTGTTTTGGGGGGGGGTATAACAAGTAATTACTAATTGCTCTCACCCACTACTAATCACATGTAAGTGGCGAGAGACAAATGATATTAGACTCAATATGCTGGATTACTAAGCCGATGCTTTTCCTATCAAGCTAAGTGGAAGATGCTCCCAAATAGGCAACTATACATAACAATGAAAAATATTTCAGGATATAAGATGATGATAAGCCTACCTTCCATTGTGGTAATTTGCTAAGTCTTGGTAAAGTACACAAACATCCGAGGATCCATGCAAGTTCGGTATGATATGCCACCTGGAAATAGTTGTAATTTCCTGTAGATGTATGTGAGAGGAAGAAAGGAATATAATCATTTACTACAAATAGCATTACTGTTACAACTGCATATGAACAAATTTCCATATTAGATGTTTTAATATGATATTTAGCCCTAGAACTTCTTGATATTCAACATCTTAAATCAGGATCTTAAATGTTAAAATTCAAAAAGTTTTATATCTAATAACCCTTAAACTTAAAAGCAACTGATGATATTTAACCCTGAGGCTGAAGGAAGAAACAGAATATAATCATGCAACCATTGCAAATCAAGTTCAGCCTCCACTGTTCACTATTCAGACATAACATATTTTGAAATTGTCCCTAGAAAATGATGAATGGAAAATGTACATGTCCATTTAAGATACTAAGTGTGATAAAGGTTCATAAATCTAAAAGTAAAACTTACTGTTGATTGTTGAAACAATATTGTCTTCTCATGATCTATTCCACATGCCATCAAACATGCCGCCATAACCAAAATATTTTCTCTGAAATGTAAAGAATGAAAGCTTTCTTCCCATCATGTATACAAATATTTTAAATATGTACCTAAATTCTGAAGAAAATACCGGTACTACAATGTATCAATTTCAATTGAAGATATACATATATTAAAATACAATGTAGATTTTTACATATTCCACACCTTGTATTTACCTCACAAATGTGTAAATGAGTTTATATTCCTATGTTTAGTCATAAAGAAAAATAATTTATTGGTTTGTTCAGATGTGCTTTATAAACAGAAGGTATACAACAAGGACAAACCAAACCAAATGTGCTATTTTTGGAGATTGTACCACTGTTTTTATATTAAAATTTAACTAATGGGTCCAACTTTACATAATCAACTCAAGCAATACAACCTCAGACTAGCACATTAATGCATCACTATATACCTTGATATACAGTTTGACGGTTAGCCATAAAAACCAGGGTTTAAGCAATTTGTATGATTATCTGCATTGCCATTTAAATTATGCAAATGATTACCTAAATACTTGTTTCCTTAAACAATGTAACATTTTACAAGGGTATCATTTGTTACACAAAATCTCAGATAATGTTTTACAAAAAAAAGAAAAAGGTCTCGGACAAAATATTTAAAAAAATAACAGCTCACATTCTCTTGAAGCTTAAAGACAAATAATTACCATACATCATACTTCATCAGTTTTCTTTATCAGAAGAGCTCTGTTACAGATATGTGCAGTGATTTATTTCACTTAATTGGGAAGAAGCCTAAGTCTGTTGATTTTGGGGAAAATTATTGCTAAAAGTGCTAATTTGTGAAGTAAAAAAAGGTTTAAGTTCCGATTTTTGGAAAAACTGCATGATTTTAAAGAAAATTTCAATTGGGAAGAGGCCTTTTATCTGAGTCTGTTATATAAGCAGTAAAATCACTGATGTGTTATGTATTATGATACCTAAGTGCAGCAGGATCCTGTGGAACTGTTATAGAATGCAGATCTACTATACTGACAAACATTCTATCATATTGTTGTTGCATATCTACCCATTTCCTTATAGCACACAGATAGTTGCCAAGATGAGGTACTCCTGTAGGCTGGATCCCAGAAAACACACATGGAGGGCACTCGGCAAACTTTGTCTGAAATCAAACATTACATTAAAGAATGTTTTCTTTAAAACAGGAATTCAATCAAATGTTTTTTTGTTGTTGTTTTTTTTCCAAAACAGACAGATGACAACTGTACCTTAAAAATACATGTAATAATTTCAAAAGAAGTACAGAGGGATATTTATGTGATGCATTGCAGTATTATGTGCTGTCTACCATCCATGCTCTCTAGCACTGGCTAAATTGAAACAAGAAAAATAGATTTTGGAGCATCAGCAGATGTATTCATACATGTAAGTGGCAAAGATCATTGATCTTTTAATGTGACAGATCCATGCCAAATTCAATGAACAGCAGCAATGGTCCTCTGAGTAGAAGCATGTCATTGCCCTTATTCCCATCATTTGGATTCCACAATCCATACTGGTGTGATTACTGGTTATTACACACAGATAGCAGCCAACTACCCTGACTTCAATCCAATTGGTATGTTGGATTGTATACTCAGTTCCTATGATATCATTGGTTCTATGATATCACGGTATTTACATTTTCTGTGGCTGCTAGTAAAAACAACACACGATGATGCTTATATTTTTAAAACTGGCACACTAAATTCATTTTCATCTGCCACTGAATTTAATTTTGAGAATAATGAATGTATTCATGGGAAGAAAACTATTTTATAAAATCTTCATATTTGACTACTACATGTATTTCCCTGAATTATTTTTACACAGTCTATTAAAACATGTTACAGTCACATATAATAACATATTGTCTGTTCATATTGTTTGAATATCACAGCAAGTTAACTATTGGAAGTCTTTCACAACTTAACTTAAAGATTTTGACCCATCTATCCTTCCATACTTGCATTTATGGGGATTACTGTGATACCATAGTTACGTTCTCTGAAATTACCCTAAATGGCAGTCATTGGAAATACATGTAGTTTAAAAAATGTCATTTAAATTGGATCTTTTCAAAGAAAATTTTCACAAACAATTTTAGAAAAGGTTCTCTTATTAGATAGAAGAAAAATCTCATTCATGTATGATATCTATAATCGGTACAAGTCAACCCAGCCCCAAGTCAACCCGGCCCCATGTCAGCCCTGCCCCAAATTGGTCACCGGCCCCAAATTAATGTTATTTCTGGTCAACTCGGCCCCATTTTTTTTATTATTTATTTTGCTTTAAAATGTAAACACAAGTTTACAAAGAAATAAAATAAAAATTAACAATAATTGATTGCTTTAAACTGTTTGATTACCACATCTGAATTAATGTTGATGTACATATAATTGTTGATGTTATATTCATTATCACCTTATTAAAGACTTAATCGGCGCAATTAAATTTACCGACACTTTTATGCCGGTTCATGTTTTTTTTTTACTATTGTTCTATAGTTAATAATCTTCAATTAATAATCAATCATTTTTATTCCATCATACAACAAAATGACTTAGTTTTCTTTGAAAAATATATATTTTGGGGCCAGAATGACCAATTTTGGGGTCGCACTGACCAATTTTGGGACCCGCATTGACCAAATAAAAATACTGTGGGGCCGGGTTGACCAAATAAAAATACTGTGGGCCGGATTGACCAATTTTGGGGCCAGGTTGACCAATTTTGAGGCCGGGTTGACTTGGGGCCGGGTTGACTTGGGGCCGGGTTGACTGTAATTCATCTATAATTGGATATTTTCAGATAAACCTTTAATACCAGGGTTCGAATTTAGCAATATTTACTACTAGCTAAAATTAGCTTGTGCATTTTATGCTTACTAGCTAAAATGAAAAGTGACTAGCTGAAATTGAGAACGCAAATTTATTAAAATATGATGTAAAAATCATATCAAGTTCTCGGGTCATATGGAGTTGTAGTTGGCCTCTTCTTTCTCTGACCATTGCATTGGATAAGGTGGTTGTTATAAATGACAACAGTCATAAGCTTTTGAAAAAAACTGACTTCATTATGAGAGAATAATGCCATGGATCATGTAATGTTGAAATAGAATGTCTATGCTGGTGTAGCCTTCTTAAATAAATATGGTCTTACCCCTCTAGCCTAGGCAGTTTCTACAACCTAACAAAAAAAATGGCGATACCCCTCCCTAGCCTAGGCAGTTTTTATTGCACCCCCACCCACTCCCAAGACCATATAAAAGATTGGACATTACAAGACGAACATAATGGACAGAAAGGGGCAAGACGATATTTTCTTTCCATTCTGGTTAATAAATAGACAGAAAAACTAATTAAATATAAATTCCTTAGTCTAGATACTCTGTCTGCAGGTGCAAACATTTTACATGTTTTGCAGGCCATTTGAGTCACGGTTGATGAATCACCCATAACAATATCCAGGTGAACATTAAGTTCTTACAGTTTTCAAGCTTGCAGTTACTGCCTTCTCAGACGTTTCCTCGATATTTGATATGCAATAGAATCTCCATCAGATTTGTCCGCCGGCCGTTTCGTCATTAGAAAATTCGTTATAGACTTTGAGACATTTTGACCTTGTTTATTTCACGTGATTAAGTCAAGCAAAACGGACCGCCTATAAGACTGAAATACTGTTCGGAAAAGGCGTAAAATGAAACAAACAAACAAACAAGCATAACGGGAATCGGATTTTCCAGTACATGTCTATTTATAAAGACCAATCAGAGACGAAAAATTATCTACGAATCGTAGTGTCGGGTACCGATTGACGTCATTTTTTTCACGCACATGCCCAAAGAATGGGCAACCCCCTAAAAATCGGATTTCCGCAATTGTATTTATAGCGAAAATGCACAAGACTGTCTTTATTTTGCGGCGTTTTAAGTTTTGTTTCAAATTTTACACAAACATTTTATTGAAAAGAAGACTTTTATATATTTGGATCCGTTTTTTATTCACTCGCTAATAAATGCGAGTGTCTTTTATTGTTACTCGCTATTCAGAATTTCTACAAGCTATTAGCGTGTTTGCGTGCCTAAATTCGAACCCTGAATACTGTGATATCATTGAACCACGGGCTAACAAGTCAAAATATTTAGACGATAATTAGCGTCTAAAACTTGTACACTGTGAACAATGTGTAACAACCAATATTACATAATTTTTCACAAGAAAAAGACACAATGCATGTTTTTATAACCAGTAAGTTATATCAATAAGTCTATGGTACGAATAATTTTACAAGCGGCGAATTTGTATAGGGTCGAAATAACTTGGGCCGAATAAGGTTTAGAGCCGCCCTGAAACAAAATTCATTAAAACAATTTTGTTTACCAAGTCTTCTGCAGTTGCACTTTCATTTCTCTGTAATAAATATCTTCTATCACATCTAAAAACTCGTTTAAATTTACATGCACCTTTCAAAATGTTGTTCATAATCGATGCCATTTTGAAGCAATCGCAACTACTCGGCCCTTTCCGCCAGTCTTCGGATAAGAGCAGAGGCAGTTCCGAATGGTAGCCAAAATGACACATTGGCGGGAAGCTGGTTCAGCCGGTGAATGGTATTTTTTTTATGATTTTTAAAGACATTGCCTTTTCTGTCCATATTCTGTTGTTTTAACAATTGGATGAAATATATTTGAAAATTGAAATACATATCTAACATATCTTAACACTGCTTGATTGGTGATATGCCAGCAACATATCCATCCATATCCCCATGTGACAAGCAATTTTATGCTGTGTAATACAGGGCTGGGAATCAAAACTGCGTCGTATCCTACAAAATGTAAACAAACGCCGCCATCTTGGAACGAAAAATGTATGTTTTTGTTTATAACTCTTTTTGTTGGAAATGACTGAAAACTAGATATATTGCCTGCTGCACAGTAAATGGGCCAATTGTGTTAGCATCTAAGTCAAAAAATAAAGTTAAACATACAAGGTGATATTTGCTTTTTTTAAGTACCTTAGGGTGTCTATAACAATATTTTTTGAAAGAAAGGATAACTTTTTGGATACTTTTTTCAAAATATTACGTCTCTTGCGGACTGTGTGGGTAGGGGACGTTTGTTACAAATATATACTTAAAGTCTGAATATCTTACAGTTTATAAGAAAAATTGTATTATTTCTCTTTATTTTATCAAAATATTATGTGCTCTGATAAATGTTACAAAAAAATCCAGAAAATTCATCTTAGATATAAAAGTATTTGCTTTCAAATTTTCTGCATTTTTCACACAAAATGAAATTTTCAAACATGTTAGAAACAGAGAGAAAAAAACAAGGATAGGTACACCAAATCATACTTAAATCAAATATGCAATCACATTTCTTATAAAACAGTAGAAATTATAGGACTTGCTTATGTATATTTCTTGTCAGATAATCCAAAAATGAATTGTATCAGGGGGACGGATGTTACATTTTTGGGGGGACGGATGTTACACTAGATGTTTAAAGCTCATAGTTCATACTTTTTTTGGTTTATTTTAAAGTAATGATATTTATAAGAGAATAATTATGCTTTGTATAGTACAATAAATGTAAAATAATTGAACAAATTATGAGAAAAAATGTCGAAATATACCCGACAATTATGTAGCTTCTTACTATTTGCGTTTCACAATGAAAAGTTGCATTGACTTAGTTTTCTTACATTTATCTTACATTTGAATGAACATTGAAATGTTTGGAATAAAATAAAAACATTGCTAATTAAATAAAAGAATCTTTGTTACCAGATAATGCATTAATGTTAAAGATAGAATGTCATACCAACGGTACCTTTCTATACATGAAATTATTTACGAAATACTTTAGGTAAATATTAATAAGATTTATATTTGTAAAAGATATGATACAGTGTGGTTTTCAGATTGAAACATATGCAAGCTTGAATTTCTCATTACTTAATACATAAATTATACACAATTAAAAATTTTCATTTAAATTATAAGATTTTAAATTGTTGCAATTAAGTTCTATCGATTTGATGAAATTTTAAGTAAATTAATGTGGAATGTTAGCAGCATTATCCAAAGATTTCATTATGATTCAGTATCATAATCTCATTATTTCTAACTTTTAATAATTCTCTGTGTAAATATTTCAGTGTACATGAACTGCTTAATTTAATGAACTAATTTGTCATTCAATAAAATGTATAGGTGCAAAATAATTTGCGAAGGGTTTATTTACAGAATAATTTTCACAATTATCCCAACTCTTTCATTACAGGAATCCTTACCATATCCTTTACTTACAAGTTTTTTTCACTTTATTAACAATAATTAAATGGGTCAAATTGTATGAAAATATGCTTGAGTTTTTTTTGGGGGAAAAAATCTAAAAATTTTAATCAGGGTGTTGAATTATATTTCTTTATTTTTCATTGACTACATATTTAGCCTATAAAATTTTTAAGTTCAATAAATCCTTTGACTTAATTGATCTATGACTTTAATACTTGAAACTGATATGTTAGTCCCTCCCACTGTTTTTAAGCATAATATATATCACCCTTAATTGGCACCCCTACTGTTTTGTAATATATCACACTTCCCAATATACAATATACACAGCTCCCAATATACAGCTCGTTAACTTCCAATAAAGTGCCAGCCCCTTCTGTGTGTATATAGTTAGGATCCATATCCCACTGTTTTATGAGGGGCTGTGAAACATGATTTGTTAATTATTAAAAGCTAAAGAATTTGTTTTAACAATTGACCAATTTTAATCATAAAGATACTTTCAACATCTTTATCGTTTGCACATCTTTCTATATATACTGTTATGGATTTTGTGTTTGTTTCGTCTAGTTTTTTTTTAAATAGTATTTTATTTGTTGTGTGAAACATTCCTATACAGTTACAGCTTACTACTTCTCTATCATGCATCATAAGAACAAGATAAGTTTCGTATTACTGTAAAAAGAATTTTTAGTTCAATTCTGTAACATCCGTCCCCTTCTGTACCCTTAGTTTGTAAACACAGAATAACAAAAGATTATATTTGTTAAAAATTCATATAAGCTTAAATATTATCTTAATAAAATCAAAGGTCCACTTGATGTTAAAAAATAACATATAGCTTTTATTTCAAAGTAAATAATTTTGTTTTCAGAGCAAAAAATGCTGATTTTTTTTTCAAAATTAAGGAATTTAGTGTTCACAAATAATATTTTTTTATTAATACATCATTTTAGTGCTTTATTTCTGTTATTTCTTTATTTTTCATTGTAACTTTGGTGTTTTAGTGTAAAATTCCCTTTTCAGTTACAGTTTATGTGAGATTTAATAAGCACCTTATACAGGAGGACGGATGTTATGGGGACGGATGTTACAGACAACTTTTACATTATTGTATTTTTTTTCTCATAAACATAGAAATTGGCATTTTTTGTAACATTTTCATAGTAAGGCTATCAATAAGCACCAGAAACATTGTTTTTTATGAGTATTGTTTTATAGTTGGATATTTTATTAGAGGGGGACGGATGTTACAGTTTTTTCATCACAGAATTTTTTTTACCACTATATTGCCTACTATGGTAAAAATGTTTGAAAATTTGAATTGAAAACACTTAACATATGTTTTTAATTCATATTTCAATAGATTGAGACAATAAAGTTATATTTTATTTGTTATTGCTTAAGGGTATACTTGTTTACTTAACAACTGAATTTTGAAAAAACTGATGCATTACAAAAGTCTGATTTTACTAAAATTATCTTAACGATAAAAACCAGGATGATGTATACCAAGTATTATATATCACTGGAAAGGTTATAAAATTTTCTATGTGCATGTAAAAACATTTAAGTGATAAATTAAAACAGATAATAGTGGTGTTAATTCTAAAAACACCAAAAAAACAGATGCTAACACATTACATGTAAAATGGGACATTTTTAGGGTATAAAAATGTCTGTATCTTTATTTTGGGTAATGCTATCACAAAAATTTTTTGGGCACATTTGCTTCATAGTTAGTCCTTTGTAAAAACACAAAAAAATAATAGAAAATGCCATATATTATTTGAAAAAGCCTGCATTACATGTATTTTTGAAAAATTGGCCCATTTACTGTGCAGCAGGCAATATGTATTAACACGCTACACTATTTTCCGCTTCGTTCGGTATATGTTGCTTACACAACTATTTTGTAAAACAAAAGTTATAGCGAACTTGCAACTCGAAGCGGGGCAGAATTTTTTTTAAAATGTGTGGATACGACGCAGTTCATATTGCTTTATCTATCGTTTTTTCCTTCAAATCAATTATATATTCGTTTCCGAGTTCACCATAAACTTTGAAATATAATTTTGCATCATTTACTAAACTTTCATTAAAAAGAGAAGTTTATTTTCTAAGAAAAAAATGATTTTTACGAAATGATACGACGCAGTTGAAAATCAAATATGATACGACGCAGTTGTATTTTTGGCAGGGATAATTTTGGCAATATATTTCTATTTTATGGAATTATCACTTGCCCTAGATAAATAAAACCCAGATCATTTGCGGTGTATAGCAATGTTCTGTTGCTTTTGATTATTAAAAATACATTGTGTCATGTCCAGTATAACATATAATTTGAAAGTTTACATTGCGGAAGCTACTTTTCAGTTAAACATGAACATGTTACCTAATTGATCATAATATCTGAAATAAGTTCTTATATTTTCCTGTATTTTCAATGTTATCCCTATTTTTTTTTGCAAAAAAATGTAGAAATGTATTAACTTGAATTCGTTTTGGCTAGCTACGCTCTAAGTTAACTGTGTTTCTGCATGTTCTGGGTAATGACTTCTTTTCAAAACTTTCACTCTACACATTAGCTTTACTAGGGGCGAGGACCTTTGTGCATTATTTCAGGCAAAATGCTGCACCTGCAGAGAACCATCGATATTTTTAAACTAGCTTGATAGGTTTTCCACATGAAAGAATAAAAAGTTTTGGTGGTTTTCGAATTCATAGCAGTTCAGTTCAAGTGATTTGAATTCAGTAAACATAAACAGCTCGGCCTCGGTCGGACACACCTGTCTGATTTGTTTTTTCAACAAAATTTGTTAACGTCAGCTGTACAAATAAGCAGATTTTTTTATTAACTTCTGGCGTGAAGTTTTAAGATTATAAATATTTGAATTAATTATAAAGAGAATAACATTTAAATTTCTTATTTCGGTATGACTAACAGAGAAATTTTCAATGTAAACAGGGGGTAATCCTCTGTGAAGACGTTTTCTGAAAATGTTTGTGTAAGTTTTCAGGCAATTCATTATCAAATAAAAATCACACTTTAGTATGAAGGTATGTTAAGATGTCATGTCTCTAGTCTGTTGAAAATTCGGTGCGATAATCTAACCTAAATTTTCTGTTCAATATTGTGAAAACTTCTTCAATACTGTTGAAAAATCATGTCTGCCTATATCTGTATCAAATTTATCGGTGCACAGCGTAAAAATACCTCTGCAAAACGGACACTTTCTTTACAAAATGATTTGTAGTTGTATCATGTGTAACTCGATTTTGAAAATTTAAAGTTTTTTGATGGAGAAGAATGATACTTAAGTGCAAATATAAAAAATACATTCCGTAGATATTTCCTCAACGGCGATAAAGAAATGCGAGTACAACAAATTCAGCGGTAAAGTTCTCGTCGCTGAACATAAAATGACTAAACGGAACGCATAACCTACTTATAATATAATTTTAAAAATTTAATGTTCAGTTTTTAAATTTAAAAAGCTATCTGTCCTCACCGATTATTAAGAAAATGAAATACAATACAATCACCCACGTAAAAGACATTTAAGTAATAACGAAAATTGACAGAAATTATTGCTAATTTTCAAGTAACAAAGATAGGCATGCAATTTGCGGCATAAGCTCTCTCCCGATAGTGAGAGACCTTTTCAAAATTTTGTAATTTTTTTCTCTTTTTTTTATTAAAAAAAGTAATTCCTGATTTTCATAAGGGTCCCGGAGAGGTTACATCTGGAATATTTGAATTTTGTATCAAATAAGGTAAATCCCATCCCATTTGAACTCATGGGAAAAGTTTAAATAAGCATGCAACGCAACACTAGAACACGTTGTCATATGGGTGGTGGCGATCACGTGTTTCAAATGTATTTGCACCCTTGGCAACAGCTTTTCGGAATTTTGTAGGATGCTTTATAGGACTTTAAAAGGCCCACCCGAAAAATGCAGCCTTAATTTGAATTTTTTTACAAATTTCCCTTTTATGAAACCAAGAATTACCCCTGCTTTTTACCCTTTAAGTCCCTAAAAAAGAAAATTTTTGTTGAACGTTATTACTCCTAGCCAAAAAATTTTTAAAAAGTTTTAAAACCCAAAATTCAAACCAATGGAAAAACAACTCGTCGATCATATTTAAATTTTTAACGGTCGGGCAATTTTGTAAAATCATTTTTTTCTTTGAAAAAAAAACACTTTTTTAAGAAAAATTTTGTAAAAAGAAGCAAAAAAATGTTTTAAGTTTTTGGTGAACTTTTAAAACGAGTATAAATTGAATTGAAAGGGAAAAAGATAGATAAAGGGGAATAAAGAACTGCGTCGTTTCCCCACATTTTAAAAAAAATTTTGCCCCCTTCGAGTTGCAAGTTCGGGTATAACTTTTTTTTTTAAAAAAATAGTTGTGCAAGCAAACATATACTGAACGAAGCGGAAAATACTGTAGCGTGTTAATACATATATCTAGTTTTCAGTCATTTCCAACAAAATGAGTTATAAACAAAAACATACATTTTCCGTTCCAAGATGGCGGCGTTTATTTACATTTTGTAGGATACGACGCAGTTTTGATTCCCAGCCCTGTAATAACTCATTTTCATCCTCGCAGAAAACGACAAAAAAAAACAAAAAAAACAAAAAACAAAAAAACAATTGCAACAACATTTGTATTATTTTCTGTATTTTAAGTCTGATTAAAAAAAAAAAAAACACAAAAAAAAATAAAAAAAATAATTAAGTTAGAAGAAAAGTTAGGTTGATTTGCAAAAACTATTGAGTATGGAATGCCGGTAGGGACATGCCAATTTGCTTTATTTTGCCAATTGCCTGAATTGGCTTATTTGCCCCAATTGGCCCGGGGTTTGGGCCTTATTTTGGGGGGCCCAATGGGGGTATTTGGCTTAATGAAAAAAAATTTTTTAAAATTTTAATTTATGTGAATTGGCTAAATTTTTTTGGTTTATTTGTTAAAACCGTTTGGTTTTTAAAGGAAAAAAACTTTTTATTTGCCTTAAAATTTCTTAAATTTTTCTTTTCCCTTGGGAAATAAAAAAAAGTTTTTCACTGGGTTTTCCGGAAGGGATATGGAAAATCTGAAATTAAAACAACCAGTTGAGTCAGAGGAACTTTTAACCCAACCCGTAATTCTTTTTTTTAAATTCCCGGTTTTTCCCAAGTCTGTTGGGGCAATGAAAGTTGGGAGGGAATGCCTTTTTGCCGAATATTTTCTAAATGAAAGGCCCGAAAATGTCCTTTTAGAAACACAGACGCCCTTTGGGGCAGATCCCGGGCGGCCCCAACCCTATACGTGCCCCTGTAAAAACTCTATTTAAAATATTTTTTATATCTAAACCCCGAAGGGAAAATTTTAAAATGGCCAAAAATTTTTAAATATACCGGTAGGAAAAAAACCAAAATACCCCCCAAAATCTCAAAAAAATACTTAAAAGGGTTTTTTCGTTTTAAAAAATGTCCCAAATTTTTATTTTAAAAAAATATTTTAAAAAATTTGGATATAGTGGGAAAGAGGTTTATGTTGGGGCAAGGAAATTTCCCGCCAGCAAACTGTGCTTTTAGAATGCCTTAAAAAATGTTGGTTTTCAAAATAAGATCTTTTTTTTGCAAGCTTTAAGTTTAGAGATTGGTGGCCCTAAAAAACACCCTTTTTTTAAATTTTATATAAATGAAAAATATTGGGTTTAAAAATTGAAAATAAAAAGAAACCCTTTAAAAAAAATTTTTTATTTTTTTAAGGGCCTATAAAATGTGGTTTTTCTAGCAATTTTCAAGAAGGGGCCCCATTTTAGTGGTAGAAAAAACTAAGTACAACAAATTAACATTTGGTGATGCCTTTAACACGGGTTTTTTTCCCCACCCTTAAAGCAAAAAGGCTTCGTTTTTAGCCCCTGTTAAATTTTGGGGACACTTTTTTAGTTTCATTAAACATTTTGCTTTGGTTTTAATGGGGGGGTTTTTGAAATTTTTGGGCAAAATTTTCCATTTTTTTCATATTGAAAAATTTTAAAATGCTATCCCCGGTGAAACCAAAAGGACCATATCCCCTGACCCAGGGTAAAGGGATAAAGGGCAAAACCTTTTTTGAAAATTGTGTAAAGGGATGCTGCCTATTTAAACGGGGTTTTTGTGAAGTAACAGTTTGATATACGCAATAGTTTAAAAAGAAATTTTTGACAGAAAAACAAAAGGTTTTCTCAGTACAAATACATTGGTGACCTTGACATTCAGTATATAACGGGCACAGCTTCTTCATGTACTTTGTATGCATGCTTGTAACGCAAAGTTTATGCAAAGTTGCAGTAAGATGCATGAATCAGCAAAAGTAACAGAGATATGACAGAAAAACACAAGTTACTAAGAATAGCATCCCTATTCTCTGAATAGTGGAGCTAAAACGGAAACTCAAAGATAATTAAAAAAAACAACTACTTTCTGAAACTGAATTTATTTTTTTTCGAAATTGATTAAAATGTATCCATCTGTCTTTCTACCTATATTCTATGGTAATGATGCATTGATCATAATTGTCACAAGTTTATAATTAACAAAACCTTATAAACATAATATTAACATGATATAGTTCATGAGCTTGAAATAAAGTCTACAAAGGACTTGTTATTTTATATCAAACAAGACTTAGCGAGTCGGACGTGTCGCCTGACAATAGCATAAAAAAATATGTATATACATGTATAAGCAAATAAGCAATTAGCAAATAAGCAAATTGGCAAATAAGCAAAATTGGGCAAATAAGCAAATTGGCAAATCAGCAATTAGCAAATAAGCAATTAAGTAGTTGGCAAATAAGCAAAGTGGCATGTCCCTACCGGCATTCCATAATTGAGCAAAGTACATATATTGATGCCTGTTAAAAAGGTAAATACATGGTACAGAATAGACAAACTCCTTTTTTAGAAATGTAACAAAAAATTATTGTTCATATTCAACCAATCTAAAATATAGCTGTAAAATCATTTTTTCATTTTTTTTCCAAGTAAGAAAGATCTATTTAACTTTGGATTCAAAGTAAATTATTGTGGGGGGGGGGTATTAACTGTATTTTCATTTTCATTTGAAATTAAAATATTTTTAACTTCAACATTTGTTTGTTTTGTTACTTTTGAGCAAATTCATCGATCATTTGATACATGTTGATTGTAGGGCTGTCATTGAATATTGTGATATCAATTTATCATCAAAATATTCAACAACCAACACAAATTTCAATATCAATCCGCAATTTAAAATTTATTCATACAATTTAAAAAACCCATTTTCTTCATGTTTTTTGGGAAAATATCATTCTATATCTCCCCTTTTCTTGCCTAAAATTTGAAACACTGGATTTAATTTTTTATAGAAAACTGTAAAGATATGATAACAAGAATAAGTTTATTGTGTTGGTGAAGTATAAAAACGTACATGCTTGTATATCAACCATGATAACAGTTTATTACACATATATTCAAAAATGTACAAGCTATTATACAATAATTGCAGCTTTCGATATAGTGGTACACAATTTTTTCTATCAATTGACAGCTGTAATGTGATTGTCACAATTTTCATTCCAGATCCAGGTCAAATTAAAGCATGAAGCGCGGCAGATACCAGCCACCACCACTCAGAAGTGAGGGGAATGAATTTTCTTTGCGCATGAAGCCTCCAAGGATCGAACATTTTCAGGCTGGAACTGACAATGGCTGTAGTGAGGAGAGGAATGTACAAAAAAGTAAAGCAAAAAAAGGTATTGGGAAAATTAGGCCACATTATGACTAGTCTTAGCAAGATAATGAAGGTTTTAAAATATTAAGCAGGCATGCTTTGCAATTTTATTGCTCCATTATATTCGAAAATGAATGATGGCCACATCATGCACTGCATGCTATGAAAATTCCTTGTCAATTGTCATGCATGTATAATTTTATATATCTATAAACTATACTGAAATAAAAGAAAATACTAATTAAAGCGATGTGTCTTCTGAACTACACTTGTATTTATTTACCTTTCACTCCTTATTGTAGAGGAATTTTTCAACTCCTGCATAGAATGTATCTGAACAGATTTGACAACTATAATCATTAATTACTGTGTACATCTAAGTTTTGGAATTTTGTGATTCAATCATCATTGGTAAATTGGAAAATGAAAACCTTGGCTGCATTACATAGAAAGTCCCGAGTGTATCCTTAGTCTTAAAACAAATTAAAGCCAACTTAAAGCTGCACGCCTCCAGATGGCCAAAAATATTTCGATAAAATCAAACCTGAGAAAAAAATATTAAGATTTTAGGAAAGGTAAAAAGATTAAAAATTCTAGTAAAAATTTACATTTTATTTGTGATTAATGACCAAATTTTTCAATATTTATGATTATATTTCTACTGCATTACTAACACAGTAAGGGCTATTTTTGCATATTTTGACCTCTTTATAGAAATTTACATAGGTTGTAAATGCCATTGATAATAGGGCTGGGGTGAGTATCCGAGTACTCGGATAATCACGAATCAAAGTGAAAAATCGAGTTTGAATATTTGAAAGCACAGAGATCGTGGATCGCGATCTAATTTTCTTTTATACATTCACTGTTTTTCACACACTTTTAAAAAAATCGAGAAAAATACGATGTGAATATAAATTATATGAAGTTTACCTAAATACAATTTGCTGGTGTACCATGATGCTGAGCTAGGAAGTAATTGGTTTTAAAAACAAAACAAAAATACTCCTCAAAAGAATAAAAACATAAACCTTGTTTATATTTCATGTTTAATGTTTAGTATTGTTTTTTGTTTTAAATAAACATGTTTTTATAACTAATGTACATATTTTTATACCGCCCGTTTGAAAAACGGGACGTATTATGGGAACACCCCTGGCGGTAGGGCGGGCGGGCGGTCGGGCGGGCGGGGTCCAATTTTGTCCGGAGCATATCTCCTACATGTATGGAGGGATTTTAATGAAACTTTCATATAAATGTTTCACCACTATGAGGAAGCAGTGTCCGCGCACATGAACCAGGTCTCTAGGTCAAAGGTCAAGGTCACACTTAGAGCTCATTGAAAAATGCTTGTCCGGAGCAAAACTTCCACATGTATAGAGGGATTTCAATATTACTTGGCACAAATGTTCACCATTGTGAGGCGGAGTGTCGCGTGCAAAGATTCAGGTCCTTGCGGCCAAGGTCAAGGTCACACATAGAGGTCAAAGTTCAGATAAAAATATGAAAAATGTGTATATGGACCATTTAGTCATCATTTATTGAGGGATTGTAACACACAATGGTCATTATCAAGACTATGGCTGTGATACATATAATTTAGGTCAATATAATACAAGGTCAAGGTCACTAAAGATGATGAAATATCCAGATTTTGTAAATAGAATTTAATCAAAGGGCAACAACAAAAGTTATTACTTTGTTCATAAATGACTTACACAATTACTTCCCTTGATCTACTTTCACTTTCAATTCTAAAAATAGAATTTAATAAAAAGGGCATGAAATAATCCTCTTTTCTTGGACTTGAGTATGTTCTAAAGAATATAATATTTATTTACACATGTTTCATTCATTGGTCAAGATTCTTAACTGTGATAACTATGGTGTTCTGTAGACTTGGTATTTGTTCATAAAGATCATACAGTAATTACCTTATCAAATGTAAATACTTTCTCATAGAAATTTAATTATATTTTAATTTTCAAGTAAATATCAGTTCAGCTCATTCAAAGATTAAGAATTGTAATGAAGTGTATTTCCCTAGAATAAAATCTTAAATCAGAATTTTTTTAGTTATTAAATTACAATTTCATGTACTTTTTATACGCCCGTTAAAAAAAAAGATAAAAATATGAAGATGTGTATAGGGACGATTTAATCATCATTTATTGAGGGATTGTAACACAAATGGTCATTATAATGACTACGGCTGTGACACATGTACTTTAGGTCAATATATGCAAGGTCAAGGTCACTAAAGATGGTGAAAATATCCAGATTTTGTCGGGAGCATATCTCCTACATGTATGGAAGAATTTTTATAATACTTTATGGAAATGTTCACACCACCATGATATGTATTGCTCCATGCATGATCCAGGTCTCCAGGTCAAAGGTCAAGGTCACACTTAGAGCCTCATTGAAAAACGCTTGTCCGGAGCAAAAACTTCTACATTCATAGGGGGTTTTCAATATAACTTGGCAACAAATGTTCACCATTGTGAGGCTGAGTGTCGCATGCAAAATTCAGATCCCTGCGACCAAAGTCAAGGTTACACATAGAGGTCAAAGTTCAGATAAAAATTTGAAAGATGGTTATAGGGACCATTTAGTCATCAATTTATTGATGGATTGTAGCACAAATGGTAACTATCATGACTACAGGTGTTACACATTTTAATTTAGGTTAATAATTTGCAAGGTCAAGGTCACTGGAGATGATTAAATATCCAGATGTTGTCCCCGGAGCATATTTTCTACATGCATGGAGGAATTTTAATGTTACTTTTATAGAATTGTTTTCACCACCATGAGACGTAGTGCCCTGCACATAAGCCAAGTCTCTAGGTCAAAGGTGAAGGTCACAGTTTAGAGCTCATAGAAAAACACTTGTCTGAGCAAAACTTCTACATGCATAGAGGGATTTCAATATAATTTGGCAACAAATGTTCATCATTGTGAGGCTGAGTGCCGTGCATAAAATTCAGGTCCCTGCGACCAAGGTCAAGGTCACACATTCTGTGCATATCTTCCCTACTGATTTGTTTTAAGGTTCATTTAACAACACAGTGCCAAGAATAAAAACTTGCTTGCTAGATAACACTTATCCATAATGCCCCCATCTCCATCTAAAGCTTTTTCGTAAACGGGCGTATTTTGTGACTATGGCACCCTTGTTATGTGTGCCTTGATAACAAAAGATTTGTGGTTCGATTTGTGAATCGTAAGTGCTGAATCGTGGTTCGGATCGGATCGTCACTTATCCGACGATCCACACCCCTAATTGATAATGTGAAAATTGCATTCTTTTTGTAACTTTCACGATATTATACTGTTAAATACATTTTCAAATTTTCATGAAAATTACCATGAATCTGGAGGCGTGCTGCTTTAAGGACTAACTTAAGACCGTTTCAATAAACATTTTTATCCTCAGTCAAAATACTGCTGTATACTATATAATAGATGTGTTCTCCTGAGAAAAAACAGGCAATGTTCAGGATGTTTTTTAAGATTGTTGATTGCCAGATGTACATACTATTTTGTATATCTGTTCATATTTTGTTTCTGAAGACATACCCCTGACACCTACTGAGCCGTTGTTGAAACTATTGTGCAGGGATAATGCTTGCAGAAAGGTTTTTAACCAATATTTCCTTTCTAAGCAGAGCTCTGGTTACCATTGCAACCAAACACAAAATTTTAACTTGGCAACTTGAGCTAAATTAATATTTTTAGTGTGGCATCATCTCTTGGGTCTCTAGAAATTTAATTTGTTCCAAGTTTACCCTGTGTCATGACTGTCTTATTTACATTTTAGTTGGATTCAACAAATCAGATGTCAAAATGGTACCAACTGATGATAAAAACGAAAAGACCTCAGATGTAGAAATGAGATCAGGTCATACACCTGGTTGCGCTGATAACATGTTGGACTTCAGGGAATCACAGCATAGAAACTCTAAAAGGGTATTGAAATTATACAACATTTTTATGCCCCCGAAGGATGGCATATTAAAATCCCACCCGTCAGTCTGTCTGTCCGTCTGTGCATCCCCACTTCATTTGTGTCCGGACTGTAACTTTGTCGTGCATCAAATGATTTTAAAATAACTAAGCATAAATGTCAACCACATCAAGACAATGATATTGTCACGTCCAAGAATTACATAGATCCCTACCTTAAAGGTCAAGGTCACACTAACCTATTAAGGTTTCACATTATCACAATGAGAATTTAATAGGTACACACCTATCGTGTTCGGGGCTTAAATTTTTCATGATCGAGGATTTTTGAAAAATTGGTATTGTCTACCATGAAAAGTGGTCCGTTCAAATAAAAGCCTACCTCAAAATAACTGGACGTTTAAAAAATTTTGAAAGTTTCACTTTATCACAATAAGAGTTTATAGGTACACACATTTGTGTCTGGACTATAACTTTGTCATGGTCAAGGTCACACTTATTGTTGGAAGGTACTCATGCTCTCGAGAAGAGTTTGAAGATACACATTCATGTCCAGACTGTAACTTTTTATATATTTTATAAATCATTGACAGGTTATAATTATGGTTATGTGTAAACAGTTGATTGTTAACTTATATTACCTGACCTGCCAATTGTATTGCCATTTATACTGGGTCATATAACTGTCAAAGTTTTTATAACTAATAATACATTTATATAATTTTCATATCGACATGTTTTTAGTCCCCTACCGGTTTACCTTAGGGAACTTTAGGTTTACCCTCCGTCCGTCTGTCTGTCCGTCTGTCAGTCCGTCCGTCCACAAAACTGGATCCCGCGATAACTTGAAAATTACTGAAAATATTTTTATGAAACTTGATATATGGATAGATTGCAGTATGGAGATTATGCACGTCTTTTTCTTTTCTTCCTATGTTGAAAATTCTGGTTGCTATGGCAACAAATAGGCTGAAAATATGGCAAATTTTACACATAAACTGGATCCAGTGATAACGCAAAAAGTACTGGAAATATTTTAATGAAACTTGAAATATGGGTAGATGGCAGTCTGGAGATTATGCACGTCTTTTTACTTTTCTTCCTATGTTGAAAATTCTGGTTGCTATGGCAACAAATAGACTGAAAATATGGCAAATTTTACACATAAACTGGATCCAGTGTTAACGCAAAAAGTAATAGAAATATTTTTATGAAACTTGACATATGGGTAGATGGCAGTCTTGAGATTATGCATGTCTTATCTGTTCTTCCTATTTTGAAAAAATATTGGTTGCCTTGGCAACAAATAGGCTTAAAACATGGCAAATATAACAATATTTGTGATTAGTCAAAAAGAGCTGAAAATCTTTATGAAATAGCATCTTTAATTCAAGAGTTATCTCCTCTTTAAGAGTTTTGCTTTTAAAATGTTATATTTTGGTAACAGGGATGTTTCAAATATTAACTTTAGAGTGTCCTTCGGTCCGTCTGTCTGTCTGTTCAGAAAAACTGTTTCCTGTGATCTTTTTTAAAGAACTTTTCCAACAAATTTACTTAAAATAGAGAAAAATTGAAACATTAGTGAATGGCCAATGGCCCTTCAGAATGTTGATGGGGTTCTAACCGGTAGGGGACTTATGGATTGCTTGCAATACTATGATAATTGCATGTTATTATTAGAAATATTTCTTATGCAGTTAATAAATATCATGAAATGCAATTTCTTATTTTAGAAGACACTGTGTAATGGATGTATAGTTTGGGGAAAGTTTCTTAAAACTTGGTTACCAGGAGTGATATTTCCAGGACCAATGGCTGGTCAGAAACCTGCAAAGCCAGGCTGGACATGGCTGATATGGTTGCAAGACTTTAAGATAACTCTAGTAAGTATAACCTTTTATTTGAACCTTTAGCGTGTTGCATCCAGTGCTAACAAAGGTATTAGCCAGGATATCCAGGACAAATGGTTTTGTCCAGAATCAAAGATAGACAAAGTCCATTCAAGATATTGGGCAAGGTAAAAGGAATATATAAATTACTATACTAATGCTATAAATTTGATTTTTTTTCCTTTTTAGCTCGACTATTCGAAGAATATGAGAGCTATTGTAGTCGCGTCGGCGTCCGCGTCTGCGTCTGCGTTGGTTAAAGTTTTTTGTATAGTCAAATATCTCAATCATTACTTGAGATATTCAATTGAAACTTACAATACTTATTTATAGTAACAAGGTACATCAGATTGACAAGTTGGATAACTCTGCCTACAATATTAACAGAATTATGCCCCTTTTTAACTTAGAAATTTCGGTTAAAGTTTTTTGTAAAGTCAAATATCTCAATAATTACTTGAGATATTCAATTGAAACTTACGATACTTATTAATAGTAACAAGGTACATCAGATTGACAAGTTAGATAACTCTGCCTACAATATTGACAGAATTATGCCCCTTTTTAACTTAGAAATCTTGGTTAAATTTTTTTTGTAAAGTCAAATATCTCAATTATTGCTTGAGATATTCAATTGAAATTTAAAATACTTTTTTATAGTAACAATGTACATCAGTTTGCAAAATTGCATAACTCTGCCTGCAAAATTTGAAGAATTATTTGCCCCTTTGAAACTTAGAAATTTTGGTTAAAGGTTAAAGGTCTTTAAAGATATTTACTCGAAACTTTACACATGCACTTAGGGTCATAATTGGAGGGTCATAATTGTATGTCACTGACCAAGTTCCATAACTCTATCTTGCATTAAGGCTGATTCATATCCCCTTTTCTACTTAGTCTCTTGGTTAATGTTTACATGCAAGTTTTACATATCTCAATAACTATTAAAGATATTTATTTAAAACTTCACATATGCATTTAGGGTCATAATTGTAGGTCACTGACAAAGATCCATAATTCTATCTTGCATTTAGGCTGATTTTTCTCCCCTTTTTCAACTTAGAAATTCATGGTAAAGTTTTGCTTGTAAGCTGTTATCTCAATTACTACTGAAGGGTTTGTGCCTTTTTTTGGGACAATTTTATGCATTCATAATAATAAAGCAGTGATTTACTTGATAAAACATCTTAATTAGAAGCCTTTGTACCTTTTCTGTCAAATTTATGTATTCATAGGTAATTAGTATTATTATACTCAATAAAACAACCTTGTGACATTACCTTCCGAATAGTCAAGCCAATACTGTATAATTAGACTCTCTCTAAGGCCTATAACATGAATTTATTAAAAAAAAATTAGACCTTTTGTGATCTTAAAAAATTTAACATTATCAAGGCTCTTTTACTATCAAGCACTTAGAATAGTCGAGCGTGCTGTCCTACCGACAGCTCTTGTTAATTGATACAGTTGTACTATACAGATTTTGATAACAATGACTTTATCACTTTCATTTATACCAAGATTTTTATTTTCATTACATGAAGATACATTTTGTCATTTTCTAGATGGGACTCGGCCAAGTAGTGCAGTTTGCTGATGGATTTAGGCAGAACACTACACACAAGCTTTCTTCAGCAAATGAAATAGCCATAGTCAAAGCACTTCAGGTTTGGTTCACAGAATTTATTTTACTTCAACTGTGCTTAACTAAACTATAATTATGCTTATGGACACACTTTCCTATCTGTTCCTGGAATCAACCAGTACTGAGCAATGAGTGTAAATTTTCTTGCTCAAGGTAACAATGACTTGCTCCTGATGGGGTTTGAACCCATGCGACTAGTGATCTCTTCAGGTTTGTCGAGTAATTTAAGCTGATAATAGACCTGAACGAGGGTATAACATTTTGCAACTTAACATCTGTAATGTCATTTTGGTAGAATGTCTGTCCTTTGGTTTTGTGTCTGCTGCATATATTTTGAACTGATTGAATAATCAGTATTTATGGTTCTTGGGCAAATTGTTTATCTATTGGAGAAATCATGTAAACATGTAAAATGCAATCCAAGTGCCCCACTTGAAGATCAAGGTCACTGTTAAGGTTAAAGGCATGAGTCAGCAAATTCTTCCATCTATTTTGTATTATATCTACTTTGTATGATTTCTTGAACTATTTTCATGATACTTGAGTCAATTGTTGATGTTTTTGAGACAACATGTAGAGTACACATTTCTGGCACCTTACTTCATTCATCTTTAACATTGAAAAGTAATAGATGTGAACCATCAATTATTTTTTGTCCACTGTATAGACATTATAATAGGGCTGAAAGCTTTACTAAAAAAAATAAGCAGAACCAGTTCTCTAGACCACCAAGTTCATGGTCAAGGTCACAGTTTAAGATAAAAAGAATGAGATGGCTTTTTGTGCATGGTTTGTGTATTTTGAATTGCTTAAGGATCTTTTACTCATTTTAATTTGTTCACATGTTTTTTCTATTGAAACAGTGTGCAGAAGTGGAAACAGTGTGCAGAAGTGATATTTCAGGCATACATAAGTTGCATAATACATGTATCATATAATAAAATGTTTCAGGGAATTGTACGGGTGTTTACTTTTGGAACTTTTCCATCATCATAATAGTACATGTAAGTTGGTTTCCTCAAATAAATCTGCATTTAGGCGTATATACATGTATTAACCTTGCTCTGGTTGTGGGTAGATGAAATAATGCTGCTGCTTGGCTGTCTTGTATCCATATTAGAGCTGTCATCGATAGAGATAATATTGATGTATGATATCATTGATATTTTTCTGCTGATCAATAATCTATGAACATTTAAAAAAATCTATGATTTTGATTTATTATTTAAATGTCTACATTAAATTATAAAAATTTCACCCAAAAGCAGGTGGCCAAATGGACATTAATTTTATAAACAGTGCTTTGCACTCAATCAATGACAGCTCTAATTCATATATTTTTGAATTTCGAGAAGATCAGAACTCCGATATTGAACATGATTAATTTTATACTTTACAGATTTGTGCTGACCGAGCTGGGATACCCGTGACAGGATTTGAAAATGTGAAGAGGTGGGGTCTGTTAGATGGGGGTTTTCTCAAACTTGTCGAATCTGCTGAAAAAGGAACAGACCTTTTTACACCTAAAACAGGTAAGATAATACAGGGAATAAAAAGTTTTTTACAGAGCCACTTATCCTGCAGGACAAGTAGCTTCAAATTTCTACTTGTCCTACATGCAGTGTCAATACGAGCAGCCGAGGTGTATTTTCTATCCCTGATGTGTTTTTATATGTAAAATATCGCCTAAGTATCTTTTTGTGTGAATAATCTTGCATTATTTTATTGTATAATTTTTTTGTTTTGTTATTTTAATAGATCTGATGCATTCTAGCAATAATATTATTTATAAAATATTTGCAATTATATTGATAAAATAGTACTTAGATCTAGTAGCAATAATATTTGAAAAATATTCTGTCCTATTCTTTAAGATGTTATTTCTTTAAAATATTTGTATATGATACAGGATCAGAGTTTCCCTCTTACATTTTAATTGAAATTGAAAAATTGCGAAGGGAGGTTTGTGTACCTGACAGTGACAATGATGAAGAGGAAGTTGAAAGTTTTGAGCCTGATGTTTACAAAGATGGTACTTTTTTCATCCCTACTGCATAGATTCATTTTACATTATTTCAGTAAAAGATAAACTAAGGATGTGTGTCAGGAATTGAGTCAGTGTATCAGTCTTAGTACTATCTGATCATTACTCAACCATGATCTTACATAATTGGTGTCTGTTTGAAGTATGGAACTTGCAATGGGATTTTAATCTAAAGATACTAGTGTGATAAACATATATTTAATAATGCTTCTAAGGTATTGTATTTCATCAGTGTTTAAAACTGGCTGTATACAGTAAACTCCACTTATAACGAACTCATTGGGACATTCAAAATCTGTTCCTTATATCCGGAGTTCCTTGTAACTAAGCATATAGCGAATTAGTTCCTTGTATAAGGATTTTTAATGGCGAACATATTTACATTTAACGAACTGATTGTTTACCATTATCCGCCATTTTGAAGAGCATTTGTTATTTTTAGCTCACCTGTCACAAAGTGACAGGGTGAGCTTTTGTGATCGCTTTTCGTCCGGCGTCCGTCTGTCGTCCGTAAACTTTTACTTAAATTGACATCTCCTCATAAACCGCTGAGCCAATTTCATCCAAACAGGAATGTTCCTTTGGTGGTCACCTTTAAAAATTGTTCAAAGAATAAATTCCATGCAGAACTCTGGTTGCCATGGCAACCGATAGAAAAAACTTAAAATATCTTCTTTTAAAAAACCCAAAGAGGTAGAGCTTAGATATTTGGCATGAAACATCTTCTAGTGAGTGTCTATCAAGTGTGTTCAAATAAAAGCCCTGGGGTCAAAATTGGCCCCGCCCTGGGGGTCATTGTTTTTCCCTATATGCATATAGTTAAAACTTAAAATATCTTCTTTTAAAAAACCAAAAGAGCTAGAGCTGAGATATTTAGCATGAAACATGTTTTAATGAGTGTCTACCAAGTTTGTTCAAATAAAAGCCCTGGGGTCAAAATTGGCCCGGCCCCAGGGGGTCATTGATTTTCCCTATATGCATATAGTAAAAACTTATAAAATCTTCTTTTAAAGAACCCAATAAACTAGAGCTAAGATATTAAGCATGAAACATCTTCTTATGAGTGTCTATCAAGTTTGTTCAAATAAAAGCCCTGGGGTCAAAATTGGCCCCGCCCCAGAGGGTCATTGATTTTCCCTATATGCATATAGTAAAAACTTATAAAATCTTCTTTTAAAGAACCCAAAGAGCTAAGATATTTAGCATGAAACATCTTCTAATGGGTGTCTACCAAATTTGTTCAAATAATAGCCCTGGGGTCAAAATTGGCCCTGCCCCGGGGGTCATTGATGTTATTTATGTGTATAGCAAAAAATTAAAAAATCTTCTTTGAAAAAACCCAAATAGCTACAGTTAAGATATTAAGCATGAAACATCTTCCAGTTAGTGTCTTCAAAGTTTGTTCAAATAAAAGCCCTAGGGTCAAAATTGGCCCTGCCCTGGGGGACATTGATTTTCCTTTATATGTGTATAGCAAAAACTTAAAAATCTTCTTTGAAAAAGAACCCAAATAGCTAGAGTTTAGATATTAAGCATGAAACATCTTCTAGTGAGTGTCTTCAAAGTTTGTGAAAAAAAAAGCCCTGGGGGCAAAACTGGCCTTGCCCTAGGGGTGTCATTGCTTTGAACTATATGTGTATAGTAAAAACTTAAAAAATCATTTTTTAAAAAACTCAACGAGCTAGACCTTAGATGTTTAGCATGAAACATCTTGTAATGGGTGTCTACCAAGTTTGTTCAAATAAAAGCCCTGGGGTTTAAACTGGCCCCACTCTGGGGGCCTATATACAGGTGAGCGACTTCAGGGCCATCATGGCCCTCTTGTTTCTTTTTAGACACAATACCCGAGAGCGTACTTTTTGAAAATTCTTTGCTATTTCAGTTTTAGTTTTACTTCCTTTTTCAATACATAAAAAATCGTATTTTGTTTCTTAACTCAGTGTTTTTTGTTTTTTTTCCATGATTAAGAATAAACCAGATTTTAAATATTTCCTTCCTTTTATATTGAATATCTTCTATTATATTTTAAGGGTGACTTTTACTAATGAAAGATATAGATTTCTTTTCATTTCAATCAAGCGTTCTTTGTAGTTTTCAATGGATTATGCTTGCCAGCATGCGTGATTATGTTGAAAACCAATAATAATTTATTATAATTATTTTACTAGAGCAAAACTATTGAAGAAAAGAAATACATGTAATAGAATAAAAGGAATAACCGTTTTATCTTGGTGGCAAGAACTCATTCTAAAAAAATTTTTTTTGATAGGGCAACTATTAACATAACCCGCTATACAAAATTCATTTTTCCCTTTGATGGGTTTTTAAGTAATACAACATAAACGGGACATTCCCCACCCGGGTTTTTAAACCCCTTGGGCCCAAAGAAAAACCAAAATTGGAAAAAAGGGAAAACATTAAAAGGATAGCCCAATTTTGGGGTTCATTTTAAAATGTTATTTTCTGTTTCTGTTAACTAAATTGGGACTAAGAAAATTTTTCCCCTTAAAAAAGCGATTATTCCTTTTAACCGGGTTCCTAATTTTTCCGTATTTTTTTTATATTAAATAAAAAGGCCAAAAATTTGGGCCAAAAAAATTTTTTCCCCTTTTTAAACCGGGAAATTTCTATTTAAACCCCTGTTCGCTATAAATGAAATTTTCTGTATCTCTCACCTTTCATATTTCTCAATGTTTTAATCTCACAATTTGGGCCCCCCTCCTCTATATCAGTTTCTTTAAATCACTCACTGTATATCACTAGTCTGACTGTGTATCATTGTATATCTTCCACTTTATGCCTCTCTTTATCATTTCCTCTATATCACTCACGATATATCTGTCACTGTATATTACTCACTGTATATCATTTACCATATACATCTTCATCTGTATCCCTTACACTTTATTTCTCACTGTATATCACTCACTGTTTATCTTTCAATGTTTGTCTTTTCCTGTATATCCCTCACTGTATATCTCTTACTGTTTATACCTCACTGTATATCCTTCACTGTATATCTCTCACTGTATAACCCTCACTGTATATCTTTACTGTATGTCCTTCAATGTTTATCCCTCACTGTATATCTTGACTGTATATCCCTCACTGTTTATCTCTCACTGTTTATCCCTCACTGTATATCTCTCACTGTTTATCCCTCACTGTATATCTCTTACTGTATATCTCTTACTGTTTATCCCTCACTGTATATCCCTCACTGTATATCTCTCACTGTTTATCCCTAACTGTATATCTTATCACTGTTTATCTCTCACTGTTCATCCTTCTCTGTATATCTCTCACTGTTTATCCCTCACTGTTTATCTCTCACTGTTTATCCCTCACTGTATATCTCTCACTGTTTATCCCTCACTGTATATCCCTCACTGTATATCTCTTACTGTATATCACTTACAATATATCACTTACTGTTTATCTTTCAAAGTATATCACTTATTGCATGTCTTTCACTGTATATCACTCAGTGTTCATCTCCCACTGTTTATCACTCTTTTAGGAATACATTGAATATAGGCTTCATTTTATACCTTAGATTCAAAACCATAGACACCTTTGATAAATAAATAACATGAATGAAAACTTTCTGATCTCAAAATAAATAAATAAAATATGTAAAAGATATAATATTTAGTGCCGTTGAATTTTAAAACTCCAATCAAGATAATGCTTTTGTATCTGGATCTTAATCTTGATCTTAAAAAAATGCCTTTTTTTTTCTATATTTCAGGCTGATTTTATTTGTCACAGAACCACGTTTGTGCTAAGGTATTTGGGAAGAAAAATTGTTTATCACCATCCAAAATTTTCCGAGGGTAACGTGTGCAATAGTTGTAAGGTAAAATTCTTTGAATATTGGTTTCTTTGACCACTTAATTCTTCCAAAAGAGCATGTTTTTAATGAAAAGGAGGATTCTTTAATAAAGGCAAAACCCAGTAGTTAAAATCTAGGGCTTCCTATGGCTGAGTTTGGTTTTAAGGTTTCTGACTTCAAATAATTCCCCTCACCACTTAGTTCAAAATTCCGTTCAGTGGACCATTAGATTTCATAAATGTGAGGGGAACTATCCACCAGCTTAAAGGAACATTGTGGTTCAAGCTCAGGAAATCTTTCGTGCCTGAAATAATACACAGAACTGAGAAGGGCACTCAAGGTTTTCATCCACCAGTAAAACTGAAAAGTCACCATATGTATTTAACTTTCATGATAGTATTTGACAGTTGTATTATTGTAAGCCCTTAATTCACATTTCTGTGAGGGTTGTGGTGAGGATTTTACTGTCAAGCATTTTCTTCTTGAATGTCATGATTTTTCACGGGCCCGTGATGGATTTTATTCTGTAAATTCACTCAAGGAGCTCTTTGGTGCGGTTCCATCAAAAAACATAATTGGTTATTTGAAAGAGATAAACTTGTATTCTAGGATCTAATTGGCTCATTTCTATTGTCATTTACAAAGTTTTACATAACATTTTAAGCCTATTTTAGCAGTCGGCACGATATGGCCAGTTATGTGTTGACATGCCGTAAAAATTCAAGCAAATAAACAAAACTTTACATTCTCACAGACAGGAGTCATACTCTTTTTATGGGAATTCTTTTTTTTCTCTCTTCTTTTCTTGAAGATTCCTTACTTTAGCCATGTTCAATAGGTGGCATTTAGTTCTTTTTTTGTCACTTAAATTTTAGAAAAATCATTTTAACATTTACTCTGCTGGAATTGAAAGTGATTAACCTTTATAACCAGAATAGATCGAGGTCAGGCTGAACACCCATGCAGTCTGACCAGGCTCAGCACTGTTTGATGACTTAATTTCAAATTTTCATTCTGATTTCCCCAAAACTGAAAATGGGCATTTCCAAAACTTTAAATTTAGCAAGTCAATTCTAGAAATTTAGCAGATAATTAAGGGTAAATTTTAATACTTTAATACTAACAGGGCAAGCTGTTGGAGGGCCTTTATGTGATTGATACAGATGGTTTTTATGTAAGTACATGTAAATGTAAAATAATTTTGTTTTGTTAAAAGATTTAACAACCAATAAATTGCTTTAGATTGATTCAAAGGGGACTGCTATAAGGGCCAGTAACAGTATAAATGTGCACAAGTAAACATGACAAGAGTTGTCTCCCAATGTTTGCTTAAATACTATAAAATTGCCTGGAATGTGTTTGAGAGGGTTGTTCTAAATTTTGTCTTTATTGCTTTATCAGTGATTGCTTCTTTCTCTTGTTTGATACTGTAATGTTTTTCAAAAATATCAACCTTTACTTAATGAAAAAAATCTGCCCAGATACATTTATATGATTTTAATAGGTTTGACAAGTTTATAATAATATTTAAAGTATAATATGTGTATACATGTACTTTGTTATTTAAAAAGAAATACCAATCTTGCCAGTGTTTGATATCCCTCAGGTAACTGAAAAGGAACAAGGGCATATGGTTGTCTTCTTTATCCAGTCAGAAGTTACCATATGACATTGAAACAGTGTCTTTGTTTCAAAAACACAACCATTTGACTACTTTTTTTTTCATAAGTTGTTATGATTTTCCTTGTTTTACACTGCATGTTTATATTACAGCTTTTCTGTTCCATTTGTGGAGGGTCAGGTCAGTTGTATGTCTGTGAAGAGAACGATTGTGGCAGGTAATTGATAATCTAAGTAAAACATTATGGATAAGGTACTGCCTAAAATTACAAAAGCTTTGCAGGTGTATTGATGTATTAATATACATTATTTGTCTTTATTGGTTAGTTTTCTAAACATAATTGATATAAATAGAAGCATTAATATAGAGGTTATAGAGTTGGAATTAAGGGTACTACTGATTACTATATTCTTCTTCATTTTAAGTGATTTAAGGTTATAGCTTTATAGAAAATTAGGTAGTGGCTTAAAGGTTTAGATCTATTACTTACAGCCTACATGACCATTACAGATGTAAATTTAAATCCTGAAAGTGACTTTGAATTCTTTCATGTAAAGAAGTTTACAAAAGGCCATTGGTTTTACTCTAATGCCCTCACTTACCTAAAATAAACCACATAGGTTTGCAGTGCAAATAAATCTGGAGAGTTGCAACATTGTCAATGCGAACGAAACACAAAATGATTGCTTGTCTGTTTGGTTCAAGGTCGCATCAGCACAGTATAGGTCATATGGCACTGAAACAGGAAAGATAATTTGAACTAACCTTGGGTGTACCGTGTTACAAACTTCAAAGTAACATCAGGTGTCAAAACTACCTCACCTGCTGGAGCTAAAAAATGCCTAGACTCCAATTATTCAAACCCATTTAGTCTCTTAATCACGCAGGGATAAACTGTGACTGCAATTCTTATGCCTCAACCATTAAAGGCAACCCCTCTGTCACACCGAGTCAAGAGAATCAGATAAACAATATTAATTATAAATAGCTTTAAAGACAGGAAACTAGATTTTAAAAAAAATGTATCACACAAGGTCAATTGTATTGCATTTACTAAGTTTATTTTAATTTTTCTAGAACTTTCTGTGTAAGATGTATGAGACGTTATCTGAGTACTGACGCCCAGAAACTGGTGAGTAAATTTATGTAAATGACTGAATATTCTCAAATTGTATTTAAGCCATTTCATGACAAAACTAACATAGTGCGTTTGCGACCAGCATGGATCCAGACCAGCCTGCGCATCCGCGCAGTCTGATCAGGATCCATGCTGTTTGCTATCAGTTTCACTACTTGTTATAGACTTTGTAAGTGAACAGCATGGATCCTGATCAGACTGCGCGGACTCACTGTATGGATCCATGCTGTTCACAAACCCATTATGTTGGTTTTGTCATGACACGGCTCATTTATTTTCTCCCAAGGTCACTTTCAATGTCCACTTCAAGAATGTAGATGTGTATGTTGGAGAAATAATGAACAAGTAAAGAATTTTCAGCTTTTTATTTTCTTGAAGTAATATATAGATAAACAATGTTATTTCGTAATGACTGTGGAATGACGTCATTCAAAGCATATTATGAGTCCTTTTACCATGGAAAATGTCATCTGACAGCACCATGGTAAGAACAAGAAAATCCAGTCTGATTATTACTGTTTTTTTTTTTTTTTAATTATTTGTATGAAAAAAGAGTGAAACATTAAAAAAGGTCCTAATGCATGAAATTTGCAAATTCTTGCATCAAATGTTCCTTTTCAGGTGATTTCTAAAGGTTACTGGCAATTTTGAAAAACTTTTAAAAAACCTACATTTCTTTTTAATGATCAGTTCTTTATTAGCTTTAGCTTTCCAATGATACTGATTTTAGAGAAATTGGAGTGCATTGTCTTTTTATGTACCAAAATTATCTACATAAGTAGATAATGAAGAGGTATACTCAGAAATAAAATGAAAATGGAATTTTGTGCAATTTTTAGTCTGATATGAATTAAAAGCATTTAAATGCTTTTCAATTTTGGTTGTTTTGTACGATAATAAATATTGTTCCTGGAAAATTGAAGTAAATAAATTATTGGGAATTTTTGCATACAAGTAAATGTTAGTCTTCATCAAATGGTACATCATTCTCGAAAAATATTTCCATTGCCTTCATTTAAAAAACCTTAATGGCGGCCTCTTAATGTATATATGTAAGCCAAATTACAGGATATAACCATTTTCTTGTCTTCTTTTCTGTCACTAAGTCATGCATGTGTTTTTAATACTTTGAAGGTACAAGAGAAATCCCCTTGGACATGTTTCCTGTGTAACCAGTATAGTATAGAGAGTCATGGTGCACTGGTACCCAGGGCCGATTGGGAAGATGAACTTGTCAAATTCTTCAACCCAGAATTTGATCAGGTTTAATATATAAGTTTCATATTTATTTTTACCATACTGTCTTTGGCTTGGTGATAATTTAGTGTGATACATTGATTATATTTGCCACATTTATTGAAGCAAAGCTGTTGTCATGATCCACATATTTTAGCGTGGTTATCCTTCTTTCTTTAAGTTTTTGTTTATGGTCATTATCAACAGCACTAAAGTACACATTTAGGTCAAAAGGTCAAGAAATCTGGCCATTAAATTAAAATGTATTCACCTAGAAACTTCAAATGTGTGTGGCAGATGAAACATATCGAGATGCATCAACATTGTAAGTTTCGATGTAACTGCTTTTGTTAGCTGAAGTCAGATAGTGAAACATGCTTTACTAGGCCTGAGAGATGTATGCTGTTGTTAAAATTATTTGTTTATAAATTGATAAGCCCATTGTATTGTGAATATACATTTTATTTCAAATTGGTTAATGCATAGATTGTTATGAATGTTTTATTCAGGTAACTGTGTCTCCAGTATTTGAGAGTCAGTCTACTAGGAAGTTGAGAGTTCTTTCCCTTTTTGATGGCATGGGATATGTGAAGGTGGCACTGGATCAGTTGCACTTGGACATAGAGAAGTACTTTGCTGTTGAGAGTGATGTAACTGGTAAACAAATCAGCAACAAACAGTTTAAATCTGATATCGTTGAACTTGGAGATTTTAATACTATAACAAGGGAAAAGGTTAGTATGACATGTTTAAGAAACAAATTGTGATGCAATGAGTTTATACAAAATTTATTTTAGTTTGATTGTGTTGGAAGTGTAACACTCAAATCCAACCCAGGAACCAACCAGACCTAGTGGTGAGTATTAAGTTCCTTGCTCATGGAAGAAATGGCATGCTGCTCATAACGGGGTTGGAACCTCAATGACCAGCAATCCTACGAGCAATTCCTAAGATTGCATGTCTGATATTAACCCAGTGTTGGTACAGTCTTAAAAAGTGCTTAAAAATGATAAAAAGTGCTTAAAAATGATAAAAAGTGCTTAAAAGTCCTTGAATTTGATAACTGTCTTGAAAAGTGCTTAAAAAGTGCTTAATTCACTACAAATGTGCTTGAAAATGATTGAATGACAGACTTGTGTCGGTAAAAAACAACAGTTACCAAACAAAAACCAAAAAAATCTTGTTCAATACCAAAATCAATGAATTTTGTAATGTTTGCTCAATGTAACAGGCACATATTGAAGTTGATTTGAACTTCACTTCAACCCCTTTATAATGCTCATATTGTGTTCCAAGGTGTGAAGACAGCATTTAGCCCGATTCTGATACGTAACGCTCATCGTGAGATCACCGCATTACCCCACCCCCTGCAATTATGTATAATGCTAATGATTTTTACTTACCATTCAATGAATATTGACATTATTTTTTGTAAAACAATTTGATAATGTAGATATATATCATAATTTTTATCATGTTATATAATTTATATTTACAATGTAAAAGAAACGGAAACCTACGAAAGAAAAACATAAATCACAAATGGAAGCAGTTCGCCATTACAATTGTAGTGAAAGCTTCCAGCATTAGTTGTGCCCCTTAGTTAATCAAACACCATCTCTATCAGTAAAAAGTGTAGGCTTTATGATTGATTTTGGGCTTGTGTGATTAACTTAATTCAGCAGTGTTTGCATGTCACAGTTAAGGTATGAAATTGAGACTTTTTTGTAACAATATGATTCCTGACTGATTGACAGGTAAAACAACAAAAGAGCAGATTAACGATTATCTGTGCTCTTTTCACAATTTTTCTGCTTATAAGCACAGGTATAAATATACATGAAAAAAATAATCATCAAAAATACTATTCTGTTTTTTTGGGGGTAGCATGATATATTGAAGATAGGGTTTTAACAGAGGGCCATAAAACAGGGTGGCAGTTAACACTGCGAAAAAGACATGGATATACGGAAGTGTACGGAATACTATATATCGTTAATATACGTGTAAGAATACGGGAAACTTGAAATACGGAGATGTACGGGACCGTATATTATATCAGTCCGTATATGACTAGTATACGAACTCCGTACACTCGTAATATACGGGAAATTTGATGTACGAAGTCCGTATTTTACTAATATACGGAATTTTTATGACAAGTCCGTATATTACTAAAATACGAAATTCCGTATTCGTGCAAATACGGATTCTGTATATAGAAATAGCGAATGATACCGTCAGTGCGACATCCACCTGTAGCATGCAGACGCGGTATTCTAGCTCAATACCGCTGTGTTTGCTTTTTAGCATACATCCGCAGATAAATAGCGAATACTTTACCATTGCGATTGATTACTATTAGATAGTCCTTTTTTGTATTTTGCATCTATGGTGAATCATGTTATTTTGTAATTTCTTTTTCATTATCATTATGATATTCTATAATGATGAGCCAAACATGAGAAAATGATAAAGTTGAAATTGTGATGTTTAAAACATGAATTAATTATATTAAAATCGTGAAACTGTGAAGTTGAAATCGTGAAAGTTAAAATAATTGTGAAATCACGAAGATGAAATCGGGATTGTCCACACACACATTTAAATTTTACGTTTATATATGTCCTACAAAAAATAGGCTATACATAATATAATACATGTACTTGCATATGTAAAAAAAATCAACAATGATATCTCATTCATTCATTCATTCATTCATTCATTCATTCATTCATTCATTGAATCAATCAACCAATCATTCATTCATTTATTCATACATTCATTCATTCATCACTCATTTATTCTTATATTTATTTATTATTTTTTTATTTATTTATTTATTTATTTATTTATTTATTTATTTATTTATTTATTTATTTATTTATTTAATCTTTTATTTCAGGAAACATAAAGATTTGCGTTTTTGTACACAAGTTTTGAATAGAAATCTTATGAAGTTCCGACTTCCCCAATTTTGATTCTTTTCGCGCGGTCTCATTTATGACATAATATTGTGTAATAGCCACGTGCTGTATTGCGATAATCGAAGCCAATACTGATTAAGCCGGATATTGATCCGGATATTGATCATAAACGCAGCAGGGTATAACGAGTTTCGGTTTTTCTCCGATTACGTAAGTTAGCGCAATTGGTGTTGAATGTCTTAACGGTAATTTTTACTGTTAATTTCTAATATAATTCATGTACGAAATAAAGGAATTAAATTGTGATCTCATAACCGAGTCTCTATATTTTGTCTCATTCGTATACATACATTTCTATGTGATTTTGTTCCAGATATTATAAAGACTATAACCTGACATATTAAAATGAAACAGACATAGCTGCTGTATTCTTTCAAATGTTTTTGCAGCGTCGTGTTGTTGTTATCCTTTTATCTGGCGGAATTCGTAATTTAAACAAGACACAATTAAGTTATTACTATACGTCAACATTCTTTGGCAGTGTGTTAATCATATCAGTCAAAATTGTTGTACTGAAGAGTTTTGTGTTCTTAAGAGAAATAACGTTGAGTGTAATCACGGATTTATATTACATTAGTAATATAAATCCGTGGTGTAATGTACTTGGTAAGAGACTTGTAATATTATGTGTACCTACATGAAAAATTTGGCAGGTAGTTTCTTTATCAATCAAATCGATCATCTCCAAACATTTGATGATTGTTATTATAATGTATATATGTTGATGTCATACACTTTTGGTTATTTTGTATGTTTTGTGTCCTCATCGGCTTTAAAGCCTATTTGAATGAAATGTAATAATCTACTGCATAATAGAAACTGGGACATAATGTGAATTAAGTCCCAAACAGAACAGTTATTCCATTAGAGCAGATAATGAATAAAAAGTTATTTTTTAATATAAATACTGAGCTTTCAACACACATACATTTATTTAATTACAGTTGTCAAACTAAAATATATGATAAATTTTACTATTAATTATCAATCCTTTATTTAAGAAATTTAATATTTTAGAATTTTGACAATTCGACTAAAAAGGAAAAGAAATATAAAAAGTACATTCTCTTGATAAGTTATTTTTTTTAAATATTATTTTCATGCTTTACCCGCTTATTGTTGTTATAACAAAAATTTGTGTAATTTATGAATATTCTTAGCGCTTCTAAAACGTCTTTTATTATTATCATAAATATTATTATTATTTTATTATTTATTATTATTATTATTATTAATTATTCATTATCATCATCATCATCATCATCATCATCATCATCATCATCATCATCAATCATTATTATTATTTTAAAACACACATACATTTATTTAATTATAGTTGTCTAACTAAAATAATATAAATGATAATTATTTTTATTATTATTATATTTTATTATTATTATTATTATTATTATTATTATTATAAAAAATAAATAACCGATTAAGCATTAGAATCAATGTTTTGCCTATGAAAAAGTATCAATGGTTATGTCATACATGTATGCAAAGTTATCGTTTATGGATACATGATATTTCCTATTTAATATTGCATTATTTTGACTTAGCGCATTATCACGGACCTTAAAATAAATCCGTGGCATTAATGCTAAATGCTTAATTACACAAACGGTATCTAGACATATCACGCGTTTTCAAAACAGCCAATGAGTTTGAAGCGTTGGTTTTGTATGACGTGAATCCTATCAACCAATCAGAAATAGCGCGGGCGAAATGAAAAAAGAAAAACGCGATTGGAAATGGATGGTTAATAAAATTCAGAATATTGCAAAACAAGGTAGGTTAAAAGTTATTTTTTATCGTTGTAATATCAATATGCGATCAATAGAATTGTTGCATTTTGTGAACAACAGCTTATTTCAGGGTTAAACTGATTTGTTTTTAGAAAACTTTAACACTTTTTTAATCTGTTTCGCTATCCAATATGGCCGCCGGATTAGATAATTAAAGCAGGGATATATCCCTAAATTTAGACTGGGAGGTTACGAGTTTGATTTTGATTTCTAAACTGTATCTTGTGGTTTGAAAAATGCAAAAACAACAAAATGAAAAGGGCATTTCTTAAATACGTTAATAATAACTTCCCTTTTGGGTAAGAAAGAGACGTTAAAATTTACGACATTTAAACATCGAAGATGTCAAGGTATTACAGCCCCTGGACATGGTAGTACAAAAGGATTAATCAGTGTGTGTGACACGACCTATGTATGCTTGATTGGTCAACTGATTGGACTTTATAATCTCAATTATCACTTAAAATCAGGGGTGCGAGTCAATGTGCAATCAATTTAATAAATATAATAACAAAAATTATGAGATTTAACAGATTAACATATTTTAAAAGAAAATTGTTTAGTACTTCTAAAAAATATGTTTATAAATTTTAGATAAAATCGTCTTTCTCAGTCTTGATAATTCAACGAGCAGAATACTTGTTTTATATTCGCAGTTTTTATTTTTTTTATACAAATCCCTATTATTTGATGCAAATATAAGTCACTTTAAAGACTCCGCTCTTTTCATTTTTATTCACTTTTTTTTAAGTTTCTGTACACATTTTTCTATATATTTCTTATTTATATTAACTATAATTATATAAATGAATACAAATCTGAAACAAAAATAGCAAACAAATATTTATTTTTTCATTTAAATCATTATACATTTAGATGAATAAAAAATGACAATATTTGTCAGAATTTTTTTATTTACATTAATACAAAGAATGACAGATAAATATCTGCATGATTGCATGTTATATGACCGACAGGTGTTACGTTTAAAAGTTACGTGTTAATTCACCTTTTACCCTTGGTGTCATGAGATATGCTTATTTTTACATTGATACGAAGCTTAGTGTCGGTGTAAGAATTTTAAAACTCGTGAATATAAAATATAGCGACGAACCATAAGTTTTAAAACGGTTTTGTTTGTATTGTTTTAGCATATATATAATAATTAGCAAGATCGAGTTTACTCGCAATTCAGGACGGACAACTCTTTTTTGTTCATTCGATTTTTCTTGGTTATTTATCTACGTTGTTCAGGATAACCCAGATTTTAAATTGTATATACATGAACTGAGTTTTCAACATTTACATTGGATTTTTTATTGGACAAGTTAAAATTTAAATATTTTTTTCTTATTATAATTAAAACACTTTGTTTAGTTTTTAAGATAAACATTACGCATAAGGTGATATCGCATGGGTCAGTCACAAACACGCGCCTGTTTGAGGAAACAGTTATTTAATATTTGTTATACATAAATTTAAACGCTTGAAAAACTGTATAGAGCCTTTGTACATTAGAAAATTTTTCGACATTCCATATTTTGACTTATATTTCACATAAAGCGATATGGTAACACACGCACGCACGCACGAACACACAAACATACATAACTACACATGCACATAAAAGTGAACACGTTCCTACAGTATTAACACTTTCGCACATGTGATCACTTATGAAATATTTTCAATGTGCTCTTTATCAGTTTATGCTGAAGTTATATTATCATTTTTCAGGACAGTGTACAGCGTGTTTAAATCTTCCAGAAATGCAGCTGTGCCCTCTTTACAGCAATTATAGATGAAGCAAAGTATGGTAGCAAGTAATATAGATGTAAGTTCACGTATATACATTGTTGTATTTTGTGAATAAAATAAGACAATTACACGGACGTACTGTCTGTAAAGAAGAGTTACCCAGACTCATATATTCCCATCCGTACTGACATCATGTGTTTTATTCTTTCTCAAGGCAAAGTCAAATTTCCTTAATTACACGCATTTATTTTGACATGAATGAATGTGGTTAGTTATAAATACATTGGTTCTCTTTTATATCTTGTTGGCGGAATGATGTCACACTTCATAAAATGATGTCAATTAAGGCATATAAGCATTTTGCAGCGCATTTGAAAATGCTAAACATCCTTGCTTTTTAATATGAAAAAATCAAATATATAAAATAGAAGAAACAACTCGAACACACACAATTGTTTGATATAGATGCACTGTGCATGCGACTTTATTTTATTAAATTAGTTTTCTTTTCTTAAACATATTACTGTATCAAAAAATATAACTTTTATATAATTGAGCCGTGTCATGACAAAACCAACATAATGGGTTTGCGACCAGCATGGATCCAGACCAGCCTGCGCATCCGCGCAGTCTGATCAGGATCCATGCTGTTCGCTATCAGTTGCTTTACTTGTTATAGGGTCTGTATGCGAACAGCATGGATCCTGATCAGACTGCGCGGATGCGCAGGCTGGTCTGGATCCATGCTGGTCGCAAACCCATTATGTTGGTTTTGTCGTGACACGGCTCATATGTTAATGATAGTAATTTTTTTTAAGTTACTACGTGCATAAGCGATAAGTAGGCCGCTTTGATAATGTGAGAGTGACTCTACATTTTCTTTTGTGCATGTACACTAAAGTTAACAACCTTTGTCTGAATAGGTAAAACAGGGTTTTCACAAGCGAATATTATGTAAGATAAGAAACAGAATTTGAAATGTCTTGATGGAAAAGTTAGTAAAGTCATTCGAATGTCATACACATTAAATTTTATCACGAGTTCGAGCCTCACAAGTTGTCTCACTTTTTTGCGTTTTTCTTTCCATATTTTTTTTTAATTTTACATTAAAAAAATGAATTGGGATAGAAAGGTAGTTTTGTTATGATATTTAATAATTTAGACATACATGCACGGATGATAGTGATTTTTATCCTGTATAGTGTGTAGTATGTAGTAGTCATAGTACTTTTGCAGTGCAGGAGTATTTCGTGCAAACTTAACTATAGTTGAAACAGTCTGTGTACAGTATCATGCATTCCGTATAAGTTTGCACCAACTTGCTAAATAGGGCTAAATGTAGCTACATTTAAAACAAAATGAGAAGTTAATAGAAAATAGCACAGCATTTATAATCTTTACAATAGATGATACAAAACTTTCTTACTTGATTGATAATTATAAAGCAATATTTTTGGGGAAAAGGCGAATCCGAGCCTAGCTGTCTTGCATTGATATTTACCACAACCTTACCTACTGCATTACGCTGAGAGTTGGTAAATTTGTTGATAATTTGTTTTATATAGCTAGCCTGTTTGAAGATAATAAACACAATATGATAGCTGTTTTACACCTGGATAGTGGACTTGACCACCTCGTCACTTAATTATTATACTAAACGCACAGTACTTGTGCGCACGTGAAACATATGGCGTTGATACGTAAATGTTTCACGTGCGCACGTAATACTGTCGCATTCGCATGTAGTAACTAAAATATTTCCTATGTTATTTTATGCAATTGTCACATATGATACATATATTTCATTATCTGAATTTGATTTCATACTATTAGATTAATGCTATAGGCAAGTGAGAATATTTTGATTTATAATTTTTGTGAGAATTATCACTTTATTTTTAGTGATGGCACACTGTAGGAGATTCTATTGTCAACTTACCTAGTTAAACAGTCTTAACAGTAAAAAAATATTAATCTACACTAGTGTCCATTGAAGGTATTCATTCGTTGCTGTGAAGTTGTGATGGAATAGTTTTTGAAAGAATTGAAACTGAAACAAACAATAATTCAAATTTGTTAAGATTTACGTTTTTATATAAATGAGAAGTATAGCTGGGTATTCTGCCTTTTACTTAACTGGATATCATTGTGCAAACACGGATCTACATCTGAGTAGCAAATATCTGTACATTTTAAACCTTTTTTTTCCCAAACGAATTGACTCCTACTAACGATGCTAATATACATCGTAAAACGATCAAAAAGATTATGTCAGCACTTTTCCCAATGCAATGTTATTTTGTTTAAATATATTTTAAATCAATAAAATACTCTTTACATAGAACAAAGATACCATTATAATTTATATTACAAGTGTGAAATATATATATTCGTAAAAGTTTCATAACAAAAACATATAACTTATCATCCGTCATAGATTAATTATTTCATTTAAATCCTGTGTAAATGATTGCTTATAAATGACATCTTTATCCTAATAATATAAAATAATTTTGAAATTTGAGTAAGAAAAAAAATTGTATATATGTATACGCTTAAAAAAATGCTTGTGTATAGTCTTTTTGAAAGTTGTGATAACTATTTCATGACATTATTTAAACAGGATTTTAAACTCTCTTTTTTCAGATACACACATGCCGAAGAAGATTGTAATATCTGGAGAAAACATTTCCTACGTCACGAAATAGACACCGTCACACTGGTCTACGTATCATTCCTATAGATGATTGATATATTTAACTGCTTTTAAGAACAGTGTTTGAATGACGAATTTCTGTGAATACGGATTTTTAATTTTAATGATTATTATTAAAACTTTCTGTAATTATCAATTTGTGCTATGGACTCATTTTCCTAAAATAATATGTGAATGTTAACACGAACAAATGATATGAATATCTTTAAAATGTTTTATGGGTGTAATATAAGTGGCTCATATGAATCATTGTTAAGATAAATCGAAAAGAACTTCAAGTTAGCATAGTTTGTTCCAGATTTAAACAACATGCAATTCATAAATGTTACGGCTTGAAAATATCGAAATGTACATGTATAATTCGATCTCTGAAGAAAATATCGCGGTGCAGATGTTCTGCACTGTGATACGTATTTCATGACTCTGTATCGCAACATACCGGTATATCGCCTTTCCGTTGCAACGCTACATTAATGTGTCCCTCTGGAATAAGGTTACAACAATATATGACTATTGTAGCGAAGACATGTTTATTTTGTTATATATATGTATACATATTGAATATATGTTTATGAAATAATAAATATTTAAGAGTGACTCGATTTGGTTTTTACTTTATTATTTGAAATACTCCAATTTTGAAGATAAAGTTCTTAAGCATATGACTACAATTCCCATTCACAATGTGTAATCAAACATGTTCTATTGTACAAGCCTGCATTTCGGTCATGTAAATGCATGCTTTTGATGGTATCTGTACCTTCTTTTATCTCGAAAATACAGTTCTGTATACCCTGTGTACAACTAAAAAATGCAATTCCGTATATCCCCTGTATATATAGAAAATACGATTCCGTATATCTTCTGTATATGTAGAAAATACGATTCCGTATATCATCTGTATATGTGGAAAATACGATTCCGTATATCATCTGTATATGTGGAAAATACGAGTCCGTATATCATCTGTATATGTAGAATATACGGTTCCGTATATCCTTTGTATACGTAGAAAATACGAGTCCGTATATCCTCTGTATACGTAGAAAATACGGTCCCGTATATCCTTGGTATATTTAAAGTATACTAGGGATAACAACCTTGATAAAGTCCGTATACGGGATTTTATTCTCCGTATACCCCAAACATACGAACAAATATACGTACATGTATATGGTGCAAATACGGAATTCCGTATATGCCTGATGCATATACGGACTTCCCGTATACCCGGTGTTCCCTATACGGACTCGTATACTTGGTCCGTATATTCGACAAATACATCCCGTACACGCACGTATATGTCAAAAATACGGGACCGTATATTCCCGTATATCAGTATATTTTTCGCAGTGTAAGTTTGTATTTGTTGCCATCTTTGTTGTTATTCTATAGAAACTGTAAAAGTGTGCTGTAGCCAGAAAATGTGTTTTCAACAAAAAATGACTTCTAAATTAATATTGGTTAAACATTGTGTAGGATATAGACGCAACATATTGTGCTTTAAAAATGGAAATATGTTTAAAAAGTGCTTAAAAAGTCCTTGAATTTTGATACTGGATGTCTGTACGAACCCTGTAACCATGTATGGCACATGGGATGGCATTAGATTGATGTTTGTTATGCTTAAGCCTGACTTTTCAAAGAGAAGAGTAATAGGGACTATATAGCCTTTTGTGAACTATTGGCAAATTGCTGGTTAAAATTTAACATACAAGATCTACATGTATATCTATAACTGCAAAAGGAAATTTCACACATGCATTTAGGATTATTGTTGTTATTCACTTTCGAAGACCCATAACTCTTGTATGACTTTCAAATGAAATATTCCTCTTTGTTAACTGTCTAGGCTCTTGTGTTACTATCAAGCACTGAAAATAGTTAAGTGGGCTTTCTTTTGAATATCTTAGGTTTGTTCCAATTCCATGCTTGGCCTTTTTTTAAAAAAATAACTTGATTGGATATTAATAACACATCTTAATGTAAAAATGTTAATTTACTTCTAGAGGTATGCAGTACTGTTAATTTACTTCCAAAAGTATACAGTACTGTTATAGACAATATGATTTGATACAGTACTTGCCTATTTGTTTCAGCTTAAGGAGATATGCCCAATAGATCTGGTTGTAGCAAGACCTCCTACAGAAGATCTTGATATTACAAATAGGGACCATGAAGGCTTTAGTAAGTCACAGTTTGAAATTATGTAACCGTAATGACAACATGATAGCATGGAGTCATGAAATCAGACATATTTTTTTCAAGTAATATGACATCATATCACCAACCTTTTAAGATGGGGTAATGAATGGTTTTGTCCAGAATGAAAGATGGACAAGTTCATTTAACTTGTTTAATTTGGTAAGGGTTAAATTTATTATTTGCATTTCAGCAACTAGAAGTTGAATTTCATCAATCTTGTTGAATGGTAGGTTCTACGCAAGTATATGGCAGATCATTTACAATTAACATATCCATATTCAATAACTCTATACTATATGAATTGTTGAACAACACTTTTACTTAACAGATAGCTTCTTTCATGTGAGGGAGCTATCCAGCTAACTTGTGGAAGGTTCGGTTCGTACTGCAGGTGCCGTTTGTGCCTGAAAGATAATGGCGCCGAAAGGGCCACCTGAGGTTTCTCCACCAGTAAAGCTGGAAACGTCGCCTAATTTGCTATATAGTGTACAGGGTGACATAAAACCCAATCAAACAAACAAACAAACAGATAGCTGATAGCCTAGTAAAGTATTAACAATGGCTTTAAATGCATGCTGTTGCAGGTTTTTTTCAGACCCGATATTGTTGTGCAGATGATTTTAGAAAATGATTGAATCCATGATTGATTTCCTTCTACTGTTTGCGGTTGTAGAATCAATGAATCCATGATTGATTTCCTTCTACTGTTTGCAGTTGTAGAATCAATTGTCGTCATTAGACTAAGGGTTAAAGCAGCATGCTTCAGGATTTATGAATTTTGAATATTTTTTTATTAACAAGTGAACGAAGGAAGTAATTTACTAACAATTTACTTTCATTCCACGTAAATTGCCTATTTTGTTAGTCACACAGATGAAATATGGTGATGCAAAATAATTTATTCATTGCATATATCATGTGAATCATTACTTGAATTGTGAATATTTTTACTTTTCCTAAAATTTTAGTACATTTTAGCATTTTATTCGGAGTTGATTTTCTCGATTTTTTTTATTGCTCATTTGGAGGCATGCTTTTGATATGATAGAATTATTCTTACAATAGATGGATCAGGGTGGATGATGTTCAAAGTGTTGGATATGTTAAAGACTATCCAGCTGATCTGTAAGGGTACCAACACTGTATACTGGCTGGTCGAGACGACGGCAACAATGATGTCTGAGTACAAAACAGTACTGTCCAATTTATTTGAGGTTTGTATAAAACTACCCTCTTATTTTCATAGTTAAGATTTGCATCCAAAACCTATAACCACTGAAGGTATACACTTGAAACCTCACAGTTAAATGATGGGTGTATTTCACTAATTAAGAACTGTAACTGTAGCATGGTCTTTGAATAAAAAGCCCTGGAAAGATTGAACATGGTGTCCTGACTGGCAGCTGTTGTTAGCGTTGATGGTTTTAAGCACCAATTTTATCACATACATATATTGTTTTCTGATATTTTTAAGGATAAATATGATTGTTATTTTACTTGTTTTACTCTTTTTATACTCCTTTTTTTTACAGAGGGAACCATGTATGTGGGATGCACAGTTTTTCTCACCAATCATCCTGCCGAAGTATTACTGGGGAAATATTCCCGCCCTGTACAGGTTTGTTTATTTTATTAAACTCTGGCTTAAGTGACACAAATTGTTTTATTTTGTTGGCCAATTGTGCAAACCCAGGATATATTATGATGAATGTTGGGCGGCGGGGGTTCGACAGACGGACGGGTAAAAATTTTTCGTAAACGTTTTCTCAATAACTACTTATCACAACCTCTTGATATTTGGTATACAGCATTAAAATGTGGTCCCATATCGTGGGATTTAATTTCAGGTCTGTCGCTCAACCATTTCCTGTTAACAGACTTAGTTAAATTTTCCACATTAATGGTCAATGGTAGGAAATTTTCGTAACAGTTTTCTCAGCAACTAGTAATCGCAGTCTCTTAATATTTGGTATACAGCATTAACATGTGGTCCCATACTATGTGATTCAATTTCCTGTCTGTCACTCATCTAAGGTAGGTTAACCGACTTAGTTATATTTTCGACTTTATTGGTCAATGGTAGGAAATTTTCGTAACAGTTTTCTCAGCAACTAGTTATGGCAGCTTCTTAATATTTGGTATACAGCATTTACATGTGGTCCCATATTATGGGATGCAATTTCATGTCTGTCACTCATCTAATTCCTGTTTACCTTACCGACTTAGTTACATTTTCGACTTTAGTAAGTTTATTTCAAATTTGCATTCAGGCCACCGGCCCATACACATGTATACATAAAATATATATATATATATATATATATATATATATAAACACAATAGCATAATGACATGGCAGCTAGTTAGGATAATATAACATCGCATAATATACAGATTTACATAGAGTTGTATAAAGTACAATGACATGTTGTCAGAGCAGCATTTTAGCCAATTTTCACAAAACATATAATTATGTAATAAGATTTAGCAACTGACATAAAGACGTTTAAGATAAAGATTCATCTCGCAGTTTAAATGCATAATATAAAAACATTGATAAGTTTCGTATTGTCTTAACACTTTTGCATGACATTAATAAGTTAAATTTATGATTATTTGGATGTTCCCAATACTTATTTGGTATAAATTGTTGACGTAGATTATCATATAAAGGACATTTTAACAGAAAATGAAATTCGCATTCAATTTCATATCGACAGTGTATACAAAAATGGATTTCCCTTGGAATACCAATATGTCTTCCTTTCTCTATCCTCAATTGATGAGAAGATGACCTAAAAGCAGCAAGACTACTCCTAAATTTCAATATATCTATACAGTCCAGATATTTTTCAAAATTAATATTACATTTAAAATTTCTATAGAATACTAGCTTTCTGTTTTCTAAACACTCACTGTTCCAATTTTGCATGTATTGATCTTTTAATCTATTTACATAAAGGGTAAGGAATAAGTTTGCATTTTCAACCTTTTGTTGTTCCCAAATATAGCCAAAACCATTCTTATAGAGATTTAATCGTAGAGTTGTCACCCAATTTTTATAACCTAGTTCATCTAATCTTTTTGTTGCATATATATACATTGGGTATCTTCCACAATCTCCCATTACAACTGCATTACACGACTTTAAAGAAATATTCATAAATCTCTTACATGCATATATATAGTGGTCAATGGTAGAAAATTTTTGTAAAATTTTTCTCTGACAGCAACAGCCTCTTGATATTTGGTATACAGCATTAACATATGGTCCCATATTGTGGGATTCAAAGGTTTTGTAACATCACAGGGTTATGATATTTGGTTTATAAATGCAACCAGTGGCCATTTCTGCCTTTGATACATTTTTTTCTCTGCATTTTCCTGTTTGGATGATTTAATTGCAAAATGTCTTATTTTAATAAGCTTGTCAACCATGGCCTTTTTTCTGTTAATCAAGATTGATTGCTCTAAATGAAGTTGATCATAGGAAATACTGGTTCATTAATTTGACACTTTCACTGAAGAAGTTACAATGTGGAAAATTTTGAGCTAGGGGGCATGAGGGGTTTTGCACTTTCCTCATGTACAACCCCAGTCAAACTGAGTCTGCAATTTTCATGTAATTTTGTTATGATAAATGCTAATCCGAGGGATCATTTTTCCCAGACCCCAATTGTTTTAATTCTAATTTTCTGGATTGTATGTGTCACATGACTGTTTTTATGCAAATTTTGAATTAGTTTTATGTAAATTAAGTTAAGTCTTATCTTCTGTTTGATATCAGTCACTTTATAATACTGCATGCTTGTAAATCTGCTTTTCATCGATAATAACGATATTTATATAAACTATATACACGGCTGCTGTCAGTTTATGAAATAAATTCATTTTTCTCTAACCAAGGAAGTTGTACTATAAAGTCTTTATGAATATTTTTGACAAGTTTGGCAGAATATAAATGGTTGTTTGAAATATATGCAAAAATATATGCAAACAGCCATTTATATAGGTCTATACAACCTGTTAAAATATTTTATAACTAATAAGAATTGTAATATTTAAAATTGACAGGGCTACCAATTGCCAAAATTCAACACCATTCCTCCTTTAAAATTTGATTAGAAACTTGTTATTTCCTTTCCAGTTCATTCCAGTTTTACAAAGCCAACAAGGGACAAGTTCCAAACCTAGATTCGTACATTATGACACATGTGCACAGATCTGCTGAGGTAATAGCACAATACAGGCCTTTGTTGATAAGCTAGTACATAGAAGTTGACCGCCTCCGTGGTCGGGGGTTAGAGTCGATGACTTCTAATCCAATTACCTCTCTGGCATGGGTTTGATCCTCGGGAGATGCTTTGGTAGTTTAGCACGGAGGAAGGTAGTCTAGTACTGGTGTAACTCTCCAGGAACGATGGTTAGGAAACTACCTGCCTATATGACTGAAATACTGTTGGGAAAAGGCATAAAATGAAACAAACAAACAAAGAAGTTGTTTTTTAAAATGAATGGTGTTTGTTTTTGTCTATGTTATGTCATTAGCTCGACTATTCGCAGAATAATCGAGCTAATGCAGTCACCCATTTGTCGGCGTCGGCGTCCCTGTGGTTAAGTTTTTGTATGTAAGCTGGTATCTCTATAACTACTGAAGGGAATGGATTGAAACTTCACACACTTGTTCTCTGTGATTATCTAAGATGATTGGCACAAGTCCCATAACTCTGATTTACTTTTTTTCATAATTATGCCCCTTTTTCGACTTAGAAATTCTTGGTTAAGTTTTTGTATGTAAGCTGGTATCTCCTTAACTACTGAAGGGAATGGATTGAAACTTCACACACTTGTTCTCTGTGATTATCTAAGATGATTGGCACAAGTCCCATAACTCTGATTTGCTTTTTTTCATAATTATGCCCCTTTTTTCGACTTAGAAATTCTTGGTTAAGTTTTTGCGTGTAAGCTGGTATCTCCATAACTACTGAAGGGAATGGATTGAAACTTCACACACTTGTTCTCTGTGATTATCTAAGATGATTGACACAAGTCCCATAACTCTAATTTGCTTTTTAACATAATTATGCCCCTTTTTCAACTTAGAAATTCTTGGTTAAGTTTTTGCGTGTAAGCTGGTATCTCCATTACTACTAGAGGGAATGGATTGAAACTTCACACACTTGGTCTCTGTGATTATCTAGGATGATTGGTACGAGTCCCATTACTCTGATTTGCTTTTTTGCATAATTATGCCCCTTTTTCGACTCATGAATTCTTGGTTAAGTTTTTGCATGTAAGCTTGTATCTCCATAACTACTGAAGGGAATGTATTGAAACTTGAAGAGTTTGTACCTTTTCGGACAATTTTATGTAGTCATATAGGTAAGCATTATTATACTCAATGAAACACCCTTGTGACAAATTTTCGAATAGTCGAGCGTTACTGTCCTCCGACAGTTCTTGTTTTGTTAAATCATCGGGCTGTGTAACCAGAGGCTGGTTGATTCACTGTTGATGAGTCTTGCCATTCTGTTGTTGTTGAAATTCAAATGCTGAATTAAAACTACAATAGATGACAAAAAGTAAGCCGTTTGTTCAAATCATTTCTATAGTATTATTACATGAGAATAAGGTCAGGGTCGTTCAAGTTGAAGATTTGGTACAAATAAGGTCAAGGTTATAGAAGTCTATGTTAAAAATCAGTTGATATGAAATGTGAGTGCAGGTATTTTGAAAATACTCCAGTTGTAACTGCAATATATATGGGACTTTTACTTTTATTTGATACTTATAAAAGTAACTTAAGTATATGTTTATAAGAAAAGATCATATCTGTTGTCAAGGTCAAGTGGTTATAACCTCTAACCTCTAATCACTTGTTGTAAAATTGATTGTTTCAATTATCCTCTTAGCTGTCAGAAAGTCCCTGGTTTTTAACAAGATGACTTTCTTTGTTCATGGCAGAGGAATTTAAATCTGAAATGCAATATTTTTCAGGTGAAAAGGTTACGTGGTTGGGCAATAGTTACTTATATTGAAAGAGTCAAAGAAGACCAAAATGATCCTGATGAAGGAGTGTTTAGTGATTCACCTGATGACCGATCTGAATCCTTTGAAAGGATACTAGATTTGAACTTTGTTGGTAGCAACGAGGAGGAGGCCCATCCCGGAGGCAGGCAGGAGGAGGTCTTTGTTGGTAGTAGTCTGGTGGATGACCTTGGTGGCAGTGACCTAGAGGAGGAGACCCATGCCGGAGGCAGCCAGGAGGAGGTCTCTTTTGATAGCAGTCTGGTGGATGACTTTGGTAGCAGTGACCTAGAGGAGGAGGAGGAGGAAGAAATCATTATACCACCCTCTGTACCAAAGATGAACATTGATGACAGCACAGTGTTTACTTTACCTGTGAAAATGAATGGAAAGGATGTAGAGATTTGGCCAACAGAAGTTGAAAAGTAACTTGCATTTTAAGCTAGACTTTTTCAAAGAAAAATTTTGAGCTATTGCTACAGTCAGGTTGTCGTTCCCACTGCCATACAGAAACATTAATGCTGGCCTTTTTTATTAGCTCACCTGTCACAAAGTGACATGGTGAGTGTTTGTGATCGCTTTTCGCCCGTCGTCTGTCCGTTGTCCGTCCGTAAACTTTTACTTTAAACAACATCCCCTCATAAACTACTAAGCCAATTTCATGCATACTTCTCAGGAATGTTCCTTTGGTAGTCACCTTTAAAAACTGTTCAAAGAATTTAAATCCGAGCAGAACCCTGGTTGCCATGGCAACCGAAGGTAAAACCTTAAATTATCTTCTTTTAGAAAACCAAAAGAGCTAGAGCTTAAATATATGATATGAAACATCATCTAGTCAGTTTCTACTAAGTTTGTACAAATAAATGCCCTGGGGTCAAAATTGGCCCCGCCCTGGGGAGTCATTGATTTTCCTTATTTGTATAAAGTAAAAACTTAAAAATTCTTCTTTTAAAAAAAACCAAATAGCTAGAGATTAGATATGAAACATCTTCTAGTGGGTGTCTACCAAGTTTATTCAAATAAAAGCCCTGGGGTAAAAAATTGGCCCGCTCCAGGGGGTCATTGATTTTCCTTATTTGTATAAAGTAAAAACTAAAAAAAAATTCTTCTTTTAAAAAATCCCAAATAGCTAGAGCTTATATATGAAACATCTTCTAGTGGGTGTCTACCAAGTTTATTCAAATAAAAGCCCGGGGGTAAAAATTGGCCCTGCTCCAGGGGGTCATTGATTTTCCTTATTTGTATACAGTCGGCATCGTACTTGCGTCCACCTTTATTAAGCGACTTTTTTATTAAGCGTCCGCATAAAATCCCTCCCGATGATTTTTACTATTTAATTCAATTCCATTTAACGACTATTCTATATCGCAGCCAGCGGCCACTGAATGTCGGCCCAAATGTACAAAATTATGTGTTAAAGTATCTATTAAACGGCCGTGACAAACAATCGTCCCTGCGGGCATTCTCACCTGTGTAATTAGCGGGTAGGTTAGATGTGTACAAGCAAACAAATATTTTTCATGGTCATTGGTCACAAATAAGTGTCGTTTAAAAACGAAATGAAAAACAATTGCAATCGTTTCAAAATCGGATTTTCCGATCGTAATATTTATTGTTACATATTTTGTCAGAGCAATAACGTATCACAACACCGCATTTGCATAGTTTTGTCATGTGCTCAGAGTGACCTCCCTTATCGAAAATGACGTCGGATTGAGCGTAAAAAAAAACAGACAACTAATAAGACCGGATAAATTGTATGAGGAAATCGTGCATGGAATTGAGTCTGAGTAAATAGCAAATGTCATATATTGTAGTCGAAATAAAATCGTGAAACGTAGTGGACTAAACATTACAGAACGGAGCCTTTCATTGCTGATGGTGTAGGTGCTCATCTGATGCTTTATAAAATACATAAAGTACCCCATTAAATATGACCCTTCGACAAAAAAATCCTAGATCTCTAAAAATCTTATTGAATTCGAAATCGGGGTAGTGTGAAAACTAATTGTTGAAAAAATCAAGAAGTTTAAAACTCATTGCATAAAAAATTATCTGGAGCTGAGACTGGCTGATGATTCTAAAGTATGTTCAGCAGGAGATGTGTATGAACATATTAAAATATAAGACAATATGCTTTGTTTCATGGTCAAAATAACCTGTTGACAGTATCATGAGCGAAGATCACATTTGTACACAAATTTCTACTCAAAAACAAAAACAAACAATATTGATGACTTTTTTTTTTTTAAAAAAAAGGCATAAGTAATTATAAAACTGTAATACATACATAATATTGTATAGTTTTTGTTCGTATAAAAAAGATGTTATTATATCTATGACTTGTAATAAAAAGTCTCGAATTTTCCAGAATTCTATTGAGAGACCACTTTATTAAGAGACCACTTTTTGGCAGACCCTTGAGTGGTCTCTTAATACAATGTCGACTGTATAGTCAAAACTTAAAAAATCTTCTTTTAAAAAAACTAAAAGAGCTAGAGCTTAGATATTGAGTATGTAACATCTTCTAGTTGGTGTGTACCAAGTTTGTTCAAATAAGGGCCCTTGGGTTAAAATTGGCCCCGTCCCGGAGGTCATTGATTTTCCTTATATGTGTAAAGTAAAAACTTTAAAAGTGATCTTTTAAAAAACCAAAATAGCTAGAGCTTAGATATTAAGCATGAAACATCTTCTAGTGGGTTTCTACCAAGTTTTTTCATATAAAAGCCTTGGGGTAAAAATTGGCCCCGCTCCTGGGGGTCATTGTTTATCCCTTTATGCATATAGTAAAAACTTGAAAAAATCTTCTTTTAAAAACCCCAAAGAGCTAGAGCTTAGATACTTATCATGAAACATCTTCTAATGGGTGTCTACCAAGTTTGTTCAAATAAAAGCCATTGGTTTAAAATTGGCCTTGGCCAGGGGCCTTTATACAGGTGAGCAATTTCAGGGCCATCATGGCCCTCTTGTTTCTTAAATACTTGTCTTTAAAACTGCTAACAACAACTTTTGGACAAGACCTTCAAGAAGAGCAGACTGAATTGACCTTGACTTATTTATGACCTTGACCTTGAAGGTCAAATTAATGAATTTATTGTCATAACTTTGTGATTTATTTATGGATTTAATTCATTCTTGGACAAAAGAACACATTATTATGACAAAACAGACATAATAATTGATTCAAATGTGTCATTGACTGTCAAGGTCCAATATGAAATTAGCTATTTATTTTTTTACCAAAAAATTATGTTTTGTAGGAGAAAACAATATTTTACCTCTGATGTATTTGACATTAGAAATTAAAAAAATGTCGAGCGTAGTCCCTTTACAAGAGTGATTACAGAATTAAAATATATTGTTGTGTCACCTCTACCGAGTTGTGGCAACATAGGGATCACTTCTCTGTTTGTCCGTCTGTCTGTCCGGCTGTCACAAAACTTGTCCGGACTACTCCTCATAAACTACTGGTGCAATTTCATTCAAACTTTACAGGAATTATCAGTACCAAGTCTAGTTGTGCATATCGTCAGCATTTTCCAGTTCAATGCTTATGAGTTATGGCCCTTTAATAATTTTTATTTTTAAAGTTTGTCCGGACTACTTCTCTTATACAACTTATGCAATTTTAATGATTAATTTGTAGCTGAAGTCCTTACGCATATTGCAAGGGCTTTACGGTTGAATGATTTTTGGTAGAGTTTAGGCCTTTTAATAAAAAAGGTGGTTTTTCTGTGTTGCCAGATACACAAAAGCTTTTTTCGGACTACTTCTCAAAAAATACTGGTGCAATTTCATCCAAACTTTACAGGAATGTTTAGTACCAAGTTTAGTTGTTCATATCAACGGCTTTTTATGGTTCAATGAATTTTGTCAGAGTAATGGCCCTTAATTTATTTCATTTTTAAAGTTTGTCCGGACTACTCCTCATATACAACTAATGCAATTTCAATGAAACTTTACAGGATTGATTGGTAGGTCAAGCACTTGTGCATATTACACGGGTTTTCCGCTTGAATGATTTATAGCCTAGTTATGGCCCTTGAAATAATAAAATTTGTCCGCACTACTCCTCATATACCATTAGTGCAATTTTAATGAAACTTTACAGGATTAATTGGTAGGTCAAGCACTTTTGCATATTACACGGGTTTTCCGCTTGAATGATTTATAGCCTAGTTATGGCCCTTGAAATAATAAAATTTGTCCGCACTACTCCTCATATACCATTAGTGCAATTTCAATGAAACTTTACAGGATTGATTGGTAGGTCAAGCACTTGTGCATATTACACGGGTTTTCCGCTTGAATGATTTATAGCCTAGTTATGGCCCTTGAAATAATAAAATTTGTCCGCACTACTCCTCATATACAATTAGTGCAATTTCAATGAAACTTTACAGGATTAATTGGTAGGTCAAGTAAAAAACACATGTTTTTTGCTTGAATGATTTTTGACTGAGTTATTGCCCTTGAATAAAAAAAGGTGTTTTTGCCAGCTACACAGAAGTTTGTCTGAACTACTCCTCAGAAACTGCTGGTGCAATTTCATCAAAATTTTAACGGAATAATCATTACCATGTCTAGTTGTAATATTCAATCTTCACAAAGCTGCCCTTTGAGTATAAAGAACTGGCTTGTGGACCTTTTACAGAAGTATATAGATGGGCAATTTATGGCCATAGCTTCATATTCGACATGTCTTTTGTTTATTTATAGTCCTTTTGTCTCATTTACTTGTTTTATTTTCAGACTTCTCGGATTACCAATCCACTACACAGATACTGGCATAAGTTTTCGCAAGAGGCAAAAAGAACTGATGAAAGCATCAAGTATTGATGTGCTAAAACATGTCCTCACTCCTCTCAAAGAAACATTCTCTCAGCATTCTTAAAAAAAAGCAAGATAGTGACATAAAGCTGAGTGCAAATCTCTAATGGATATATTGTTGATTGCAATAACTTCTGTAAAACTAATTGATCATTTCCTTTTTTTATAGTTACCAGATTAAGAAACAAGTAATTAAAAAGGACAAGTCTTTGTTTGTGGATATTTGTTTAAAGATTTCACCTTATAAAAATTGTGATATTTTTATGCCCCCCCTTTCGAAGAAGAGGGGGTATATTGTTTTGCTAATGTCGGTCGGTCTGTCTGTCTATTGGTCTTTCCATCGGTAGACCACATGATTTCCCTTGATTATCTTGAAAACAATTTATCTCAAAGTCCTCATATTTTACAAAGTGATTGGGTCACTAGGTCAAAGGTCAAGGTTACAGGGGCCTTAAATGGTAAAATGATTTACGCTTATTATCTTGGTTACTATTAATCACATGCAGTCTTCATATTTCACATATTGATTGGTCATAACCTGTAGATGACCCCTATTGATTATGGGGTCACTAGGTTAAAGGTCAAGGTCACAGGGGCCTTAAATGTTGGAATGGTTTTCGTTGATTATCTTGAAAAGCATTCATCACAAAGTCTTCATATTTCACATATTGATTGGGATTTTAGATCACCAGGTCAAAAGTCAATGTTACAGGGTCTTCGAATGGTAGTATGATTGCCTTTGGGGTTACTGATTCAAAGGTCAAGGTCACAATAGCCATAAATGTTAGAATGGTTTCCGCTTATTATCTTGAAAACTATCACAAAGTCTTCATATTTCACATACTGATTGGTAATAACTAGTAACTATTGATTTTAGGGTCACTAGGTCAAAGTCACAGGGTTCTTGAATGTTAGTATGGTTTCCGCTCATCTTGAAAGCTATTTATCACAAAGTCTTCATATTTTTAATATTGATTGGTCATAACTATTAGATGACCCCTATTGATTTTGGGTCACTTGTTCAACGGTCTAGGTCACAGGGGCCTTAAATGTCTCATTATCTTCAAAACTATTTATCATAAAGTCTTCATTATTTTTCTTTTTTCCATAATTGAACACTTCCATGTACCCATTTATGGCAAGTTTCTATAACAAAATTACATATAATGTGAGTCAAGAGCTAGAAAGGGGGGGCATATGTGTCGTTCGACATTTCTTGTTTTACACTTGTCTTTAATATTTTGATAGCAGTTTTATTCAGTCAGTTGCAGTGTGTTATTTTTAAGTACTTTCTCTATGTCCCTCTCACATACTGGAATCAGCTTGTCTGTCTTGCCATTGGGGCTTTGCTTGTCCTTAAGTGTATCACAAAACTTTATGCAGGTATAAAATTGAGACTTCATAGGTGGATCGTATTAAGTAAGGAAAAGTTAAGTGTTGAAGAACCATATTTTTTTAATTATTTTAGAGTTACAGTGCCATTCATAATACATTGCTGACAAAGCAGTGTGCAGGGAAATAATAGTTCCAGATTGTTCACATTATTAATTAATGTTAAGGAATTAAGTTATGTTCATGCTTTATAATGTTGTGACTAGAAATTATGTTTTTGTTTATTTTCTTTTGCGAAGTTTTGTTCAGACTTTAAGTATTTATGAAATGTTAATATAATTTTAGCTCACCTATCACAAAGCGACATGGTGAGCTTTTGTGATTACTTTTCGTCCGGCCGTCCAGAAATCTGTTGTTCACTTTTACTTTAAACGACATCTTCTGGTAATTCACAAAGCCAATTTCATCCAAACTTCATGGGAATGTTCCTTTGGTGGTCACCTTTCAAATTGTTCAAAGAATTTAATTCCATGCAAAACTCTTGTTGCCATGGCAACCAAAAGAAAAAACTAAAAAAATCTTCTTTAAGAAAACCCAAAGAGCTAGAGCTTAGATATTTAGCAGGAAACATCTTCTAATGGGTGTCTACCAAGTTTGTTCAAATAAAATCCCTGGGTTAAAATTGGCCCTGGGGGTTACTGTTTTCCTATATGTATATAGTAAAAACTTTAGAAATCTTCTTAAAAAAACCCCAAAGAGCTAGAGCTTAGATATTCAGCATGAAACATCTTCTAATTGGTGTCTACCAAGTTTGTTCAAATAAAAGCTGTGGAGACAAAATTGGCCCCGCCCCAGGGGGTCATTCTTTTTCCAAATATGTGAATAGGAAAAACTTAGAAAGTCTTCTTTTAAAAAACCCAATGAGCTAGAGCTTAGATATTCAGCATGAAACATCTTCTAATGGGTGTCTACCATGTTTGCCCTGTCGGGGGTGGGGAGGGGGTTATTGATTTTCCTATATATATTTATAAAAACAAGAAAAAGGTTTAAAGGTTTTTTTTAAAAACCCCAAAGAGCTAGAGCTTAAATGTTTGGCATGAAATATCTTCTATTGAGTATCTACCAATTTGTTAAAAAAAAGCCTTGGGGTCAAAATTGGCCCGGAGCAATTGATTTTCATTATATGCTTATAGTAATAACAAAAAAATCTTTTTTTCAAAAACCCAAATCAATAAATATTCTGACTCAGGTGAGCGATTCAGGGCCATCATAGCCCTCTTGTTTATATGTAGTGCCATTTACATTTTTATATAAAATCAGCAGAAGCTAAATGCTTACACATTGAACACAATGATACAGTTTTACTTTTTATTGTTTTTACAGTTAATACTCGTACATTTGTTATTTTTTGAAGATTTTAATGAATAAATTTTAAGAATTACTTTTTCTTTGTCAAGCTTTATGAAAGTCCAGTAAAATTGAAGCTCCTTCAAGTACAATGAAAACATACACTGGATATACCATGACAAAATGATATTCGTCTCCTTCATCTCTATTGCTGCAAAATATACAATATCGCTAATTTCTTTATTTCTAGCGTAACGACCTGTTTCAATGATTAACTTGTGCGATGATAGTATAAGCTTAGACTAAACGCTTCTAAAATTAAATTGCAATAAAGAATTTTCAAACCCTAAAGAGGTTTTAAAATGTTTGAATATATCCAATGTTTTGCATCCCTGTAAGCGTTGGTCCCAGTTTTGTTTGAATGTTACTGACGTCATTTTGAATTGACGCGTACAAGGCACAAGGCGAGCCTATTGCTATAGCGAAACACAGGTGGCAGTATCAGTGTTTGGACACCCCACCCCTATCTGCCCCTGGACCACTACTACAACCCTGAAAAAATTTCCACACTCTACGGCTTACTATAAGTTACCAAATACAAAACCACCGATAGAATTATTTAAAAAAATCCACCATCAAAATAATAGATAACTATAATTTTGATAGTGGATTTTTTTTTCTCATTTTATCGGTGGTTTCGTATTTGGTACCTTATAGTAAGCCGTAGAGTGTGGAATTTTTTTCAGGGTTGTAGTAGTGGTCCAGGGGCAGATAGGGGTGGGGTGTCCAAACACTGATACTGCCACCTGTGTAGCGAAACAGAGAAAAATGTTCTCAATGTAGAAATATAAAATTATGCATACCTTTAAATAACGTACATTTAATACAGTTTAAAGAACAGCAAACCAGTTATTTTGCGCATTTTTCAGTCCTTTAAATGTAACAAAGTAAATCACAGATATATTTAGCTCCATGAGTAAATTCAGCAAATTACATTAAAGGGACTCCGCCGAAATTTTTTTTACATGAAAGTACTGAACATATTTTAAGATCGTTTCAAGTCCATACCAATAACTTCAGTACAGAAATTCAGGTCAATCGCTCATTTCGTCTTTAAAATAATAATTTTTATTGTGTTAAGTGACCTAAGAATGAGTAGCGTTTAAACGCTTTTAACTCAAATTAGGGTAAGAATCGCTCTAGATATGGATTTTCATTCGTTTGTCCGTCCGTCCGTTCCTTCCTTCAAAAATAAAATTTAAAAAAAGAAAGAAAGAAAGAAAAGGTTGTCCCTTCTGGGGTTTGAACCCATGTCCCAGGGCTTCAATGTAGTTGACAGTGATTCTAGCCTATTTCAATACTCTTCAATGTGGAAATTAAGCCAATATTAAAATAAATATTTCACAATTTGCGGGAGCCACAAGTGAAATAAATGTATGATAATTTTCCTATCACAAGATGAAAATAAATGCAGTTTTAATAGAACAAAAACTTGATTTTGCTGTTTATTATCTACTTTTTCTCTTTTTTCCCTAATGAATAGGAAGTATTCCCTTTTAATTTTTTGTATTGGCTGAATTTAGAAGACAGTAGTCCGGCATGACACCAGTGAAAATACTGAAAATATGTTTTACTGCAGTGAAAAATAAATGTAAGCAGTGTAAATACAGAAAAAGAAAATACGCATTTTATTTCATCATTATTTCTCAATTTTTTATTTATAAATATAAAATGAAGCTATATTTTGTTGCCAAAAGTAAAAAAAAATGTTTGAACTTAAGAAGATGCACAAAACAATTGCTAAACGGTTATAATCCTACTTAACCCCCCCCCCCCCCCGGGACATTGTGTAAAATAAGAGAGACGTTAGATCTCTTTAGAGAATTAACCATAATTAAGATTTCAGAAACAACATAACTTTACCGTTTATAAATTTTATAAAGAGAATTCATTAGGTAATTTGTTCACTTAATTTTTTTTCTCCTCACCTCATACTGTCATGACATATTTTATATGATCAAACTAAACAAATAAGGAACTGGGTAAAATTGCAATTAATAAAATAAACAGTAATATTATCTTTTCACAAATCCTGTTCACTTTGTCACACAAGCCGGAAAATACATAGGTGTAAAACTGCCCGTATAACAATTGTAATTAAAGGAGTTGTAAATACAGGAAAACGGAAATGTTTTTCACAGTATTTGTACAATTTTTATTGCCCAGACAAAATCTGCTCAAAGCTATATCGGAAGCTTAATAATTAGTTAATAATTACGAGAACAGAGTATAAGACACTGCCTGAAAGGTATATAATAAGAGTTTTCTGTAATTCAGGCATTACTTCTTCACCAGTTAATGAAACAACAGTTTAAATATATTACCAAAATTTACAAATTTTACTTGAACACAACGAAATATGGCTTTACGGTGAGTACATGTTTATATTTGAAATTTAAATATATAACAATTCGTTTTAATACAAGATTCATTTCTGTGCATTTTCTGTTATATATTGCACATTTTCTTCTTTCTAATTCAGCATTTTAGAACAATAGAAGAACAACAGTGTTTCTTTGTTGTTTTCTTTTTTATTGGTTTTACAAAAAAAATATAAATTTATCTCAAACAAAATATGCTTTTTAATTTATCATATGATTAAATTTGATCAATCAATTTACTTTCAGACTTCGTTTGTTCGAGAACGCTGGGGAATCTCCGATGCAGACAACTTCCGGTGACATTTGGGACGAGATCGAGGCTGTAATAACGCCGTATAGAAAGGATAAACTAGAAGATGATTCAGGAGCAGAGTTTTCGGTGATTAACAAAATAATTATCATTTCTAATGTCTTTTAATTACTTTTAATAAAGGGCCGGTTGTTCAAAACATTGGTTAATGATAACCAACAGATAAAATATCAAACATATGGAATCATATGGAACTATTTATACTTATATATAATTACGGCCCCTGCCACTGGCTTTAAAGCGGTTTTCAAATTTTCAACTAGACTAAGTATGCTAATATCTAACTGTCTTTGATTTATGCTTCAGAAATTTAATGAAAACATTAATTCATTGTTTTTTTTTATTTTACAGATAAAGATTCCTTCCCGTTTCACCAATACACACCAATCCGCTGACGCTAGAAGAAGCTTGTTTTCTGGTAAACGACTTGCAGACGATAATCATGAAGTAGAATCTTCTGCAACGAAGAAATCAAAGAAAGGAGACGTTTATTTGGTAAGTTGCGTCAATTAATTATTTAAATACAATGTAACGTAAAAAAACCCAAGAATTGTGTAGCTTTAGTTAAAACATTTTCTGAAAAAAGAAATTAAAATATAAAGACATAGACAAAAGGGTTGAAAAGTAAATACAAAATGATTTAAACATGTTTTAACACATCATTATTATCAATAAATGTATAAAACCTTCGAAAACCGGAATCCTCTGAAACCGGACTTGCTTTGACATGTTGTACATAAGATTACTTAATTAAAATCGTTTTTTAACATTCCAGGATTCCAACAACATCATCGAAGCTGTTGAGCGTTTAGAATCCCGTGAACTTGTCGCAGACGGGAGTCGTTGTTACACATTACCCACAATTCCCGGAAAACATGGTGACCTCAAATCCATCTCTTCGGAAACAATGGCGGACGTTGTGCAGGGGAAATATACCGATCAATTAGGGAACGTTACTGTTGTCGACTGTCGATATCCATACGAATTTGAGGGAGGTCATATCCGCGGGGCTGTGAACCTCTATACAAAAGACGCTGTAAACACATTGCTTCAAGAAACACCGACGTCGGAGAAGCCACGTGTACTGATCTTTCACTGTGAATTCTCGTCAGAGAGGGGTCCAAAAATGTAAGTTATTCGTCTTTGATTTTACTCTATAAAACTAAAAATTTGACATTGTTGCACTAAATCCTAAATTAATCCTAATTCTTTATTGAAGGAACTCTACTGAGGTCCAAAAACCTAAACATGAAATTTGAATTTCGATCATACCTAGATCAACCGGGACACTTAAAACAGAAAGATTTGCATAAGATAAATAAGAAATATACTCGGTAATAAATTGAAAATCGTATTTTGTGATATTTTGAGCCGGATTTGAGTGAAAAGGGTTGCAACGCTTTTCAATTTTGGTTTATTTTTCACAATTAGAATAACTATGCTGGAAAAATGGAGTGAACGAATGATCTGAAATTTTGGACACAATTTAATTTTTGTTCTACACCTACATCAAATGGAACAGAAATCTTGAAAAATTATTTCCTGTCCCGTCATGTCAAAAACCTCAGTGGAGTCCTTTTAAAAAGAATGTTGAATTCCATCAAAAAATTAATATGTATCATACTTTTCTGCAACTATATTGTATTCTATTTTTTTCATGCATTTCAGGTATCGCTTCTTGAGAAGTCAGGATCGTGAGTTGAACAAAGACAGGTACCCACTTCTGAACTACCCCGAAATATATTTACTCGACAGTGGATACAAGGCGTTCTTCTATAAATTTCAAGACTTGTGCGATCCAATCAGCTACAAACCAATGCTGCACGAGGACCATGCCTCCGATTTACGTCATTTCCGGGTCAAGTCTAAATCTTGGACGGCTGGAGAGAAACAGAAGACTAGCAGACGATCAAGAAGTAGACTTTCCTATGCAATAGACATTTAACTATCCAAATAAATATGACAAACCTAAGTGCTTTCATTTGTAATGTGCTACTGTTATTGTTTTACTTGTTAAGAATTTTGAAATAAATTAAAAGAAAATGTTTTGTTATATATGTTTTGTAATAAAAGCGTCAAATCCTTGGTAATTGAACGCTTGCCCCTTTATAAACCGACTTCAATCAAAATTTGGCTCTTTTGGAACAGAATTAATTCATTATTGACATTGGAACTTGCATAATTCTTGATTCCATCTTGCTTCATGACATTGGAACTTGCATTATGCTTGATTCCATCTTGCTAAATGACATTTGAACTTGCATTATGCTTGATTCCATCTTGATTTATGATATTTAAACTTTGCATTTAGCTGCATTCCATTTTCATCATTTCATTCAAACTTTCGTAGTGACTAAGGTCCGTATTCAGAATCGATACTTACACTCACACCCATTAAGTAAATCCCATATAATTGCATAACGGTCAAGGCAGTCCTAAACCTTTCAGTAAAGAGGTATTCAGATTATAAAGAAAGTGTCGAGTGAACTTATACACGGGGAGGAATCACGCCGTTCGTTATCCAAACAAACAAGATGGCGGATACAGCCAAAAAGTAGGTTTTTCCCTTTTTTCTCTGAAATTCGTGATGTTCTTGTGTAGAAGTACATATAACAACCTTCTCCACAATTTTCCTGGCACACAGAAATTTATTTCATGAGGTTTCGTCCCGTACTTCTTCTGAAATGCGCGTCACCAGATTCGAAGCGAGAGAATTTTCCACCGGTTTGATCGTGGTAACGTACGGCTTCTTCTCTTAAATTCACTGTTTCGTTTACATATATGTATATTAACTGAAATCACTGACATTAAAAAGTTGTAACATGTCGGCATCTAAGCATTCATGCCCATTCTGGCTAGAATAACCGCTGAAAATATTAAAATCGGGGCATTTTCCGGAAATGATAACGTATGGCGCACAAAATATCAGTGATAACGTACGGCGCATTTTTGTCTGCTTAATTGATTTTCTATATAAGAGAAAAGTTATGTTACCAGATACCAGACATAAGAGGATGTGTAGAACCAAATAAAGAAACTGAATATTATTTAGTGTTTGCATGATATCTGTCATGTGTTTTTGTATCGAATGGAAATATCCGATCCGATGGCTCTTTCGCAATGGGCTGTAACGATGCTTGCTAACTTACAGCCCTTGTGTAGGTGCCAGTGGGATGGATATTAAAATCCGATAGGTAATCACGAGTGCTATGTTTTCTTGCATATCATAGTCGAATATAGAGCAACTTTTCCACCTTTGGTGATCTAATTAAAGTTTCGTCAAAAGTGAAACTTGATCCCAAATTTCAAATATCTATGTTTATGTTAGTGCTCATCCGTACTGTTCTATAGAAATAATAGATTTTGACGGGAGCGATAGCGACAGAAGGATGTTAACAGCTACGGATGACTACTAACATACTAAGTGTCAAGCTTTTTTGGCACTTAATTACGTCACTATGCTGTTCTATGAATTATTATGAAAATGAGAAATCGACTGTGAACGGAATTCGATAAAGTATCGTCTTTTGTTCTTCAACGAAAATTAACGCACAGATTTTTTTAAGAAATACAGCGCTTTCATTTGGTGAGAAATAAATTTGGACACTACATAAACTTCTATTTTTCAAAGTGCTTCATATAGAACCGTGTTCGTAAAATAGGCAAGTATAGTGACGAAAGAAAGTAAATATTAATGAAGCCAAATAAAGCTTGACACTAAGTATGTTAGCATTCAGAACTGCCTCGGCTATTATCTATGCAATAACCTATTGAAAGAAGTTCTACCACGTGGTTTCAGATGTAAACAGAAACAGAGATAATGTAAAACGAATGTATATATTTGACATCTAATGTCTGTCCCGGTACTCTCATGCTTGAAAATATGTCTGACAACAATTTGTAATTTAAATATGCTCACTGATGTCAAATTTTAAACAAATCCGACTGAATGTCAACAGGTTGGTTTTTTGTACTTTCGGTTTCTACAACCATGATCGATAATAAATATATAAACAATGTATTGTTTGCTATTGTGCCTATGAGTTCACTTATTTTAGGTGGACTTTTACTACATATATTGGAAATAAACTTGTCAACAAATCCCAGCATAAAATTACTATTTTTTTACATGTTTAGTTTCTGAGCGTAGGTTATACCGAAATACCGCATCCGTTCTGTGTATTCATACTATTGTGTTCGAGGTCCTTATCCGAAGACTGACGGAAAGGGGCGAGTAGTTGCGATTGAGTATGTTAGTATTCATCGGAAATAAGAAACATTCTCCGGCCGCTATCGCTCCTGTCAAAGTTTCTAAATTCTGTAGAACAACACAGATGAACACTAACTGATTACTACGCTACTATGATAATAGTGTTAACGAAGTATATGTTACTAACATATACTTCGTAAACACTATTATCATAGTAGCGTAGTAATTTTTTCAGCTGTTCTTTCATTTATATGTATTGTCCAGGTCAAGCAAATATAACTGGCAAGACGAACTTGTTTGGTATGAGATAAAACACAACACTTAGGTTGAATGAAATAGGGCATTTATTAAATGCCATAAATGACAAATGTTACATAATATAGGGACAGACCAATGACATAAATTATTTTATGTGGGCATAAAATCTTATAAAGATAATGACGTCATCTGAGCGCATTCATGAGCGGTCTAGCTTTAATGATTTCAGACGGGTTCTCGGACAAGGATAAAACATCGAAATCCAAATCCGATTTGAAACTTTATCATGGTCGGTAAAATGTTTACCGCAAATTTCAATGACACTCTTTTATTGCCGATACCTGCAATACTATTTGTAAGAGATTGATTGTTTTTGTTGGGGCGTTTGCGAGATAAAAACGCCAAAATATGATAGGCAAATTTATGAATTTGATGTAATTGTTTTGATCAAATCATTTATAATAAAAACTTTCCGGATATGTCGTGCAAATATATCTGGACTTCATAGTGGCACAACGTCACGCTAAATTAGAAAACGTTTCGTTCAAATAAAACTGGAAATTCTTATTTAATAAATTTATTGAACTTTTTCGCAAAACATTATTTTCTAACTAATTCAATAAATTCAATATAGAACCTATACTCATTCATTATTCTCTTTTATGAATTTTCTTTTAATGAGCGACCAGATTGTATAAACACAGGCTCATTTCATCTGCGTGTAAGATAGTCGCAATCACTTTTCGTTTTGTTTATGTTTGACGTGGTTCAAATATTAAGATTTTCTTATCTGTAATTTGTTAAAGTAATTTTGGAAAAGAAAATATATCAAGTCTTCCGTACCATTTTAACATTTTTGCTCTGGTGAATGCATTTCTTCTTTCTGATAAGGGGATAAGTCAATAATTATCGCACAACACTGGCGAAATTTAAAGTGAAGACAACAATACACAAATGTTTCCTGAAAGTGAAGACTTTTTTTTCCATTCTGCATTTTATACAAAAATATTCTCAAACTATAAAAGTGTGTTTACAACGAATATCTATCATGCCACCAGCTAAAGATATTGATACCCGATGGTGCAGCATTGTTCAATAATTTATTTCTGAAATGACAAACTTTTTTTTTTAAATATCTATCATTTCCTACATACAAATAATTTATTATCAGCTGACTGGACAAATAGAAATCCACCAAGAAGAAAAATGCGCCGCACGTTATCATTGATATTTTATGCGCCATACGTTATCATTTCCAGAAATACCCCGATATTAATAATTACACCAGTGAATCTAGCCAAAATGGGCATGAATGATTACTTGACAACATATTACAAATTTTTAAAGTCAGTGGTTTCAGTTAATATACATATATGTAAAAGAAACAGCGAATTTGAGTGAAGAAGCCGTACGTTACCACGATCAAACCGGTGGAAAATTCTCTCGCTTCGAATCTGGTGACGCGCATTTCAGAAGAAGTACGGGACGAAACACCATGAAATAAATTTCTGTGTGCAAGGAAAATTGTGTAGAAGGTTGTTATATGTACCTTTACACAAGAACATCATGAATTTCAGAGAAAAAAGGGAAAAACCTACTTTTTGGCTGCATCCGCCATCTTGTTTGTTTGGGTAACGAACGGCGTGATTCCTCCCCGTGTGTTATAGGAAGGGGAAGATGTGGAGGGGGCTACCTTGAGGTAGTACTTAATACCACTTAGTTTTGAGTATTGATTTTGAATTAATTTCGTCCCATATACGTGCAACATATGCGCGAACTGACAGTATTTGAGGAAATAAATGTTGACAAACAGATACTTAGGGATAGAGATGATCCCATAAAATTTATGTCGGAAGTTGAATTTTATCAGAAATTTCGATTTTTGAAGCACAGTTTATATACGGAATGATACAAGTAATATGAACCATTAAGAGTGTTTTCAGTTCAAGGGATATCAGTGCTTATGCCAAAAAGAAGTGAAATTATACGATTTCAAGTTGGAAATCTCTTGAATTTCCCTTTATCCATGAAAATAACGGTTCATGTGATTGTCAAATTCTGAACTTGTCGTATGCGTCTAAATATAGGCATATATAAATTGATGTTTTAAACACATGCCATTTACATTTAATTAGCATGATTTATATACAAATGTACTTCCTAAACGAGTATAATTATGGTGTTTCATTACTAAGATCCAGTTTGTAACTTTAATAATAACTGTATAATGTTTTACCGCTTCAGTCGTCAGATATTCCAGCATCACAATCAAACAGGGTGGTTTTTTATCATTTTTTTATATACTGGGTGGGGGCTATGTACACAATCATTGAATCTTATTTAAGATTTTTTCGCCCTGTCTTTCATATGGAACAGAATTAGTGAATTTATTCCATCTTGCTTGATGATATTTGGACTTACATTATGCTTGCTCCATACTCGCTAATGACAATTTAAGTAACAATTTAAACAAACTTTTGGTATGGTACGTTTGCATTTCGAGAGGATATTTGTTTTTTTCTGCATATAATATGTATTACAACAGACAAACAAATTTCTGCTTATTTCGTGCTTTACAAAAGTTAGTCTAGTAACAATCTGTGCTCTCGTCCACGACGCCATCAAAACATTACGCTACATTGTTGAAAAAGTCGTATAATTACCCGAATTTCGTGACATTTGTAACATGACATGCAGATTTTCGCTTGATTCTTGTAGTAAAGCACATTTTACTCACGACGAAGTTTATTTCTGATGATTTTTCAGTCTGCTAATCCGCCTTAAAATATAGAGGTATTTGTTTGTTTTTGTGTAAGATGAATTTTTTGTCATCGAGTGATCTTTAAAACAGTATTCATCACTCGTAAGAATACTGTTTTTGAAGTTCACTAGATGAAATAAAATGACATATAAGTACACAACAAATAAACAAATTTTCTTTTTTTATTTTATGCTTAAAAAACAAGTTTAAATGAATTTCCCTCAACAATAAATTCAATATCAAATTTTTTTCCCCCATTTATAGTCCCAAATTTCAGACGTCTTGAGCAAAAAGATAAGTTCTGATTTAGAAGGATTTCATTTGGATTTGTTAATTCTACATCTTTTCATAAGAAAAAAATGTTTGAAGATTGTTACAGACTTTGAAAGGCTGTCTTACGAACGCTTGATTGTTTCCTTCTGTCATTGCTGTTATATATCGTAGTACAGTTATTGATCGTGGGATATTTAAATAACCAGGTATCAACAAGAGCAGTTTAACATGTGGAAGAAAGTGTATTTTTCATACTTTTAAAATGAAATAACAAAATAGAGTCGATATATAAATCTTGGTGATTGCTAAATTGAGCCTTGTCTTACATTTGAAATAAAAGTTATTTATGTATTTCAGCTTTGATATGGTCTAAGCGGCCCTGATAATGCCGCAATTGTAAAACATTGAAATACTATATGGGGAAAATCTTTAAATGTAGTCCCTTCATTGAAAAGTGTGAAATTACATTTTGATAATTTTCACTGTGACATCATTAAATATCTGAAATATTTTTTTTTTTGATGAATACCTGTAATGTTTAAATAACCTTTTGGGTGGTAGTTGGGGATACACGCAAATAACCATCTGATTCCCCTATATGGAGACACGTGGAAACAAGGTGATTGAAGAACACATCTATCCAGGGTTTATGTAGTGTACTGTGTGTCAGGTCAGTGTTTGAGTAGTGTCCTGTGTGTCAGTGTGTGAGTTGTGACCTGTCTTCAGGGTAAAGCTTAGAAGTGTCTTTTTGTGTCAGTGTTGAGAATATCCTCTTGGTACAATGTTTTAGTAGGGGGGC